>NC_042615.1:621536866-621836866 GCF_901001135.1 Rhinatrema bivittatum | reverse complement strand
CAAAAACATGTGATTTTATTTTAATTGCAAAAAAAAAATGCTGTCTGTAATTTGGGAACCTTCTTTAGTAGTTACACTTTTTGGAAAGATGTTTTAAATTAGGTATTTTAATGGCAGGTCTAGCAGTAAAGCTAAAAATGTATTGATGGAATTCATACCTTTTCTGTGATAAAGAAATATGACACTTTTGATCTGGGATGAAACTTGCTGTGAATAGTTCTCATTTGAAGCACAGATCTCATCTGAAAGAAGATAGGGTTATTGTTTAACCAGGTGATTGTCTGCCTTGATGGATACGTTTTATTTCCAAAGACGTCTTCTGCTGGTTTTTATGAACTAGAGAGAGCTTAATTTATTTTTATTGTATTTGATTTATATTTCACCTTTTAGCCACTTCAAAGTAGCTTACATTCTTACTGCTATTGGCACAAAATGATACACTAAATATCAGTTGAATCCTCTTTGAATATACAACTTATTCAGATCAGTAGTCATTTTAACTGAACTGGACAGTAAATTTAGTTTTGTTTGAAGTTCACAGTTCATTAGAGCAGCAATGCCTCGGTATTCACCATCTGGAATTTTCTCATATCGAAATAGACCAGCAAAGCATTGCATTTTAGGGTTATAGCGGTTATATCGGAACATCTTTGAACCCTTCTAATCACTGATGTCTATTCATCCTCTGTTTTTGTTTAAAAAAAAACAAAAAAAACTGTCCGTACATGCTGCCACTGATGATGATCCTGCAAACCCCTACTGAAGCCAGGCATTGCCTGGTGAAGGAGGAGGAACTGCTAAACTCTACTGCCCATATCCCCAAACCCTCCACCTCCATACTGTCTCTTTCATCTTTTATTTCCTGCTGATCCTCCCTCGCACTTCTTCTCGCAGGCTTCCACGCCTCAGTACCCTTTTCTTTTATTTCTCTTCTACCCCTGCAGCATCCTAGTCCTTCGTCCCACACTCTTCACTTTTAGCCTATCTGTTTGGCCATCTGTGTACACTGCTCTACCACTTTTCCATCTCTTCAGTTCTTCCATTCCCACCCCCCCCTAACTTGTCTGCACAGATCTGACAGCCTGAAAGTTTTCAAGGATGAAATTGTGGAGCTGGGTCAGCTGGTGCTTTGCAGAGTTAGAAGAGAGGAGTCTGGAGTAGCAGGAATACTTGCATTGCTCCAGATTGTGGTGGAAGAGGGGAAATGAGATGAGAGACCACAGGACAGTGGAAGAGAGCTTGGATGTGAAGGAGGTGAAAGGTACAGGGGAAGAAAATGGGTGAGAGATCTCGGGTGAATGGAGGGATGTCAAATGAGGAGAGAGGTGAGAGACCGAGTGTGAAGGGAGTGGGGAGACCGGAAGAAGTTTTAGAAATGGTCGCAATCAAGGCAGTAAAAGACTGCTTTTCCACTTCCCCACTTCACAGATAGCCCATCAATCCTCTGCCTCCATTCTCCTCACATGCTACAGCTTGCTCCTCTGTCTTTAGATCCTTAGAATGTCACAGCGTAGTGAACGCATCTGTTTAATTTTTGTAAGACTTCCTAATTTCTGTTAATTTTTTTTTAATTTTTTTTCTTTTGCAGCAAGGAGGAGGTTCTGCTGTTTGTTACACAAGACTTGATTCTTTGTGACTGCACTATTCTGTTTCCTCATGTAAGCCTCCTGTACCTTGGCTACCCAAGCCCCTTGAACTTCAGTTATCATTCCTCTCACCATAATCTATTTCATTTAGTTTGACTACCAGGAGCAGCCTTACAAGGAAGATTTATTTAGAGCTCACACTAATTTGAATTTCTTTTTAAATGAAAATTAAGGATAATCTTGAACCAGGGCTATTGCCTGTACCCTGAAAGTGTCAGAAGGGAGAAAAGCAGCGATGAAACATTTTCTCAGTGCAATAATAGTGCAAAAAAGCAATTTTATGAAGAAAAGTAACATTGACGTTTTACGGTAAACATAAGTAGCACAATGGTCTCATTGTTACTTGTATTACTGGAAGGCCACTTTACAGAAGCCTTAAAGAAAAAGATTAGTAGCATGGAGCCCTTGAGTCAGTGGTGCCAGACGCTGGCATCAAGTAACTGTCACTTATGAGCTTTGGTTAACAATCTGCACAAGGCAATGCGTCCTGGATTAACTTTCCTGTCACATTTTACTTGGCTTTTCTTCATAGTTTGGCAGATAAAGGAGTGCTTATTTTAGTATACTTATTTTTCAGAAAGCAAAAGTTCACCATCCAAACAAAATACATTTTTTTTTTTGCCTGGATGTTTCTTCCCCTCTTGGGTTTCCAGCTCAGTTGTAACCTCAGAACCAAACTCCACTGGCCTACAGTTCCATGAGCCTTGAGTTAAGTTAATTGGTGGTTTTCCCTCATCTAGCCAAGCCACTGCTGTGTTGGTACCTGTCCAGGGACCACAGGCTGCATCTCCTTTGGGAAACAGGTATGCATGCATCATGAGTATGGCTCCTTGGTGACATTATTGTGCAATAAGAAACTTCGTTCTGCTAGAAGCTGTGCGCCTGATCCCAATCCTAGTTTGGCTGAGCTGGAAACCCAAAAGAACAGCAGGAATCTGAAAGGTCGGAAAAAAAAAAAAGGGATTTAATTGGAGATAATGAAGTTAAACCCTTCTTGCAAGTGTGCACCAGAAGGGATGATAGGTGAATACTTCTCCATGCTCATTATGTGGCAGATGCATGCTTGTACAGTGTATATTTAGTACCTAATTAGAAACCTTGTGTGTTACTAAATATGGTGGATGATCATAATCATGGGTGCATAGCAGGCTGTAGTAATGCCTTTTGGTGGATGTAATGGTGTAAATTGCTTGAGTTTCTTACTATACAAAGTAATGTTAGCAGAACAAGAGACAGAAATATTAAGCTGGCACTTAGTATTTAATAATTTAGAAATAAAATGCCATATATGTACAGTCCCAAACCATTTCAATTCATGAAAAATCCTTTCATTACTGAAACATTGATTTTGAATTTTTGTGACGTTAAATTTTTTCTCCCCAGACAAGCAGGCAAATCAGCCATACAAGTTGGGCAACATCATTGACTGTATCAATTTAGATGTATTCTCTCAGAGCTCAGACAGTCTTTTTCAGTATGCATGGGAGCTTCTGTACCTTGGCCTGTTACAAAGCTTCTCAGACTTTTTTTCTGCTTATGTGTAAGGACATTTGTGCTTTTTCTCTTTAGCTGGTCTGTGGGTTTTTTTTAATATTATTTCCTTAAGAGTTCTGGTTTTTAATTTCCTTTTACTATTTGCTATCTCCTCAAAAGAAAAAAAAAAAGAGTGGATCTACACAAGTAATATGTCAGTTGTTTGGACTCATTCCATGACGAGAGAAACTGCGAGGAATGTGGGAAAATGTTGCCCAGAGCTATGATGTACCGTCAGCTGAAGTTCTTATATGAATCTCCGCCAGGTGTACCAGCACCATCAAAAATGTCAGTCACCTAAACATAGGAGCAAGGAGGGTCTTCTTTTTCTGCTTACTCCAGTTAGCACAGGAATAGGTCTCCCTCTCTGAAGAAATCACACTATCAATCTCATACTTTGATGCAAGGTTTTACAGAAAAAAAAAAAAAAGAGAATGGCATACAAAACTTTGACTGCACCTACAGTGCCAGCCAGCTTGGTACCAACTGCACTGAAGCTGCCTGCCTCTGTGCCGGACACAGATATCATCCACTTCTGCGCCCATAATTTAAAAAAAAGTGAAAGCTAGACTCCCTTTCTATTTTTGGTTTTGGAATCACTGTTTAATAAATTTTCATTGAGACCATGCATTTTTCCAGAAAATGTGAAAAGATTTTGTTCATTCTTATATGGTAGAGATGCATCTTGCACCTAAAAATCCTACTCCAGTGTTGGAAAAAATGTAATAGTATATTAACTCTTACTTTTACTTCTCAGTCCCCCCTTTTTCAACATCCATCAGAGCTTACAAACCCACAGGTTTCATCAAAAGTGTAAATCAGCAATCCCAGTATTTAAATTAGATTCTGATTTACAATACCATTCCTCGTGTTTCCTTTTCTAATATTTCTCCAGTTAATTATCCAGGGCTGCCTCTAGAGCCCTATCCTGAGACAGCCAGGAGCAGCATCCTTCCAGGGGATTTATCCTATCCTCAGTTCTTTTGGAAAATTGCATAATCAATCTTTATAGCTTCTAGAAGATCCTGAATCAACTGAAGACTTTCCAAGAATATTAAAACACACTTGTTTTGAAACCTTGATGGTATGTAGTGTCTGTTCACAAAGCACTACAGGACTGACAGAATAAAACATGGTCAAATCTTCTGTTGGTAACACCAGTAATAAGAATAGGCCTAAATACAATGCCAGAAATTGCTCAGATCCGTCAAAGTATAATTATCTTATGGTTCTGTATTAGTGAAATCAACACTTTGAAAGGCAAAAAAAATCTAAAATGTATGCTATTAACCTACCTGGAAAGGAGAGCCTTCCTACCTCCTCAAAGCATGAACAATCTAATACGTTTGGTTTGAACACTTCAGAATCAAGCAATAGTGTCAGTCAGAAGCTTTATGGAAATGCTAGGTCACATGACAGCCACAGTCCATGTTAGACCATTCACAGGGCTTCACATTAGGAAATCTCACTGGTATCTAAAGAATTATTGGAATCATCACTTCCAACTGCTATCCACAAGATTCCACTTTCTCTTCTAATTTGGTTGTTGCATGGTGGCAACAACCCCTGAATCTTCGTCAGACATTTTTTCCATCCACTTCAGATTCAGGAAACTTTCACCATAGAGGCTTACAACCAAGCTTGGGGAGCTCATCTACATAAAGTTTTTTTTTTCTCCAAGGCTGTGGTCCAAATGGGAGCAAAAGCTATATAGTAAATGTCTTGGAAATGAAAGCAATTTTCAAAATTCTTGTAGCATTTGAACCTTTCATATTAGGGAAGAAAATACAGATTCAAACAGACAACATGGTAGTGATGTACTATATAAACAGGTCTTAGGTGTTGAGATCATGGACCCTTTCTCCGTGACATTATGAAGATAGTCTCAAAGGTGGAGCCTCTGAGAAATTGTCAGCGGAAGGCGGTACAAGCAAGAAAACCCAACAAAATATTAGTTCCTACCAGTCCACGTTCCTCTGGAGTTCAGTCTTTGGAAGTTGTGATCGTTTGTGAAAGGTAGTTGAATCGTGAAAAGTACTGGATCAGGACGAAGTTGGAACAAGCTGAAGCTGGATCTGGACAAAGCTGGGACAAGCTGTCAGGTCTCAAGAATGAAGCTGGAGCAGCCTGGCAGACCTCACTCACCCACAACTGTTGCCAGAACAAAGCAATCCAAGACTGTTGCTGTTTTAAAATAGTTCCAAGGCTTCCAATGAAAGTTCTTTGCCTCAAGCCCTGTAACTCAGCTGCCGCCGCTTTAAGACGTTCGATGACGTCACTGACTCGCGTGCGCGTCCTGAGGGGCCTGCACAGACGCTGCCGACAAAACGACCTGAGCAACGCGATTAAGTCACAACCCCCAGAGAACGCCGCGGTGGACCCCTGACGCTGAGAACGGAGCATCCAGACCTGCCGGAGTGAGTAGGAAGACCTGGCCGCCAGGTGGGAAGGCCCGGCTGCGGCGAATCGCGGCCGGGTTTTCTAACATTAGGCAATAGAAAGGAATATTCTCTTCAGTGTTACACATCTTTTGGGTCCACAAAATTTCATAGCAGATTCCTTAAGCTGTCACCTTCAACCTCACAAATGGTCTGTCCATTACCAGAAACTGCAGAATATATTCCATCAATGGAGAGCTCAAGTGCATCTCTTTGCAGCTCCCTTCACATACTATCCCTATACTGCTTCAAGAGACCACACAAGAACGCTGTAGCATCAGATGCTTTTGCAAATTCCTCGTCAAGCAACCTATTCAATGTATTTTCCCCAGGTCCTTTAAATGTAAAAACTATTCTTGAACTCGGAAAGGACAAAGTGAAAATGATAAAAATTTTCTTTTTGGCCACGTCAAATATGGTTCCCTTGGCTAAGGAGACTAGTCATTATGGAACCAATTCATCTACCAGTCTTTCCATTTCTTCTAACACAATTCAGTGGAACTCTTGTCTACCTCAAACTCCACTCTTTATCACTGACAGCATGAATGTTGAGTGCAGGCTGTTAAATCATTTTCCTTTTTCAACAGACACAAAAATATTGTTAGCAGCAAGAGAGCCATCAACAAGATGTTCTTACAACTTCAAATGGAAAAGATTCTTTAACAGGTGTAACAGCTCAGAACCAAGATCATTTCCACTGTGCATCATCAACTATTGCTTCACCTCTTGGTCAGGATTAAAGTCTGACTGTATCAGAGTACATCCCAGTGCCATTTCAGCATTTCACCATTCTTCTGAAAGCCTCCTAATATCCTGTCTTCATTAGTGGTGAAACGCATTAAGGATCTTTTCTACCTATGATTTATATTAAGAACTTCACATCAATGGAACTTAAATTAAGTATTGTCAAAATTGATATTCCCTTTGAACCTTTGGCCTCTAATAATCTCAGTTTTCTAATGTGGAAGTTCTTCTTCTAATAGCAGTAACCTTTGCTTTTAGAGTAAGTGATCTGTAGACTTTAGTTATAGATCTTCCATATGCTAAGATTTTTAGAGTTGTACTAAGAACTCATGCAAAACGTCTGCCAAAAGTGGTTACCCAATTCCACTTAAATCAATCCATAGTACTACCCACATTTTTTTCCAACACTGCATTCCAGCAGGTGGAGCCCTCCTTTTTATGTGGCTAGAACAAACCTTACAGAAAATCTTTACAATTATTTCTTATCCAAATAAACAAGGCATACTAATCAAAAACAAAAAAAAAAGTTATTCTGGTTATCAGATTGCATTACTTATTGTTATAACGATACAGGTATTTCCCTAACAAGCAAGGTGAAAGCTCATCATGTTCGAGCAATAGCGTTTCTTCACTCAGCTTCATTACAAAATATTTGTAAAGCAGCTACATTTGTTCATTTTATTTTAATTATATACTGCCTTTCAGCACTTCAAAGCAGCTACCTGGTCTTCTATTCATACCTTTTATCAAGCAGCATTGTCTAGAGGGCATACCTTTATCAAGCAGAGTCAACACACATCAGCTTTTAGGGCATGTTGAGGATGTTGGACCATATATCCTCAACAGTTCATGTCATAGCTCCTTATGAGATGAGTTCTGTGAACCCAAATGTCTCAATGGCATCAAGTCACACAGGCATTAAATAAGTACATCGGTGTCATAAGTCAACTCTGGACTCTGTCTTGGTGGTTAGATCATGCATATTTGACTTGAGGTTTATCATTACAGACTACTCAAAATCTGTTCTGATAACACATGCATCTACCTAGTGCTGATGAGCTCACATTCAGGGGCTTCACACCTATGATCGATGGTGCATTCATGAAAGAGAATACCACATGATTTCCTTGAACATCATGCATTGGGGAACGCTGTAAGAGCTTTCAGAGATTAGGTCACCAGCAAAATTGTCCTATGCCATACAGACAGTCAGCTAGTTATGTTTATACCTGAACTAGCAGGGAATAACTGAATTACTCCTTTTGTTTTAGAAAGTAGCCAATGTGTGCGACTGGGTCATCTCTCAATAGAAAACTCTTAAGAGCCAAACATTTGGTGGGGAAATAGTGTGCCCTTGTGGACAAGCTAAATCAAATGTTAGGCCCCCATGAGTGATCAGTGACAGCAAGATTTTATTTGAATGGGGAATAACTGAGAGATATGTTTGACTCATTTGAATGGGAAGGTTCAAAGCTTCTGCTCCAGGAGAGGCTCAGAGGGTAGACTAGCATCTGAGCTTTCATTGGGGAAAAAGTCTTCTGTATGCATATCCTCCAATATCTTTGGTTATGAAAACATTAGTAAAACTCATTGTTGCTTTTTGGCCAAAACAGATTTGTTTCCCCTTCCTTTGGGAATTGTCTGGTAGGAGACCCAATTCAATTGGAAATTTTCCAATTCTGATCTTGTAGGACCAAGGAAGATTTATTTACCCCAACATTCAGTCCCTAGCTCTCATGGCTTGGATGTTGATTGTAAAGCAGTACGCACCCTTGGTTTCTCAGAAAATATATTTTGATCCTTCTGACTTCTAGAAAGGAATTCTCCAAGAAATCTTACGGGTTGAAGTGAAGGAGCCTAGACCCTTTCTCTTGTTCCTCACAAAAACTATCTCATACAGCTCTCAGAGGCTGGGCTAAAGACCAGCTCTATCAGTATTCACCTCAGTGCAATTGGCATCTTATTGTAGAAGGTAATCCCATGTCTATATAGTCCCTAGTTGTCAGATTTTTTTCAGGGCTTCCTTCAATTGAAGCCTCCCATCAAGATACCCACCATATTTTGGTACTTCAGTGAAGAGCTGATGAAAGCCCCTTTCAAGCCTCTTAATGCATGCAGACTCGGTAGCTGACCTGGACAGTCATATTTTGGTGGTGTTCACTTCATAGTGAACTTCAGGTCCTAGTGATTTATCCACCTTATACTAAATATTATAATAGCAGAGTAATGCTGCACACTCATCCTAAGTTTCTGCCTAAGATGGTATCAGATTTTCAATTTCATCAGCCAGTTCAACCAACATTTTTCCCAGGCCCCATGTTCACCAGAGTGAACAAATCTTGCACAGTTTGAATTGTAAGAGAGCTCTTGCCTTCTCTGTTGAGTGGCCTCAGGTCCTTAGAAAGTCCACTCAGCTTTTTGTTTTTTGACCCAAAAGGGCCTGGTATTGCTGTAGTCAAATGAATCCTGTGTAATTGGATAGCAGATTGCATTTCTTTCCATTATACCCACGCTTGTCAAGGCTCATAATGTCAGAGCCATGGTTGTTGATTACCCGTCTGAAATTGTCTTCTATAGAGATTTGTAAGACGTGCACTTAGACTTTTTTGTTCACCCATTTACATCCAGTTATTGTTTAGATATTGTCTCCTGACGTGGCAGGGTTGGCTAGTCTGTCCTCCAGGGTCTTTCTGACAGTTGGAATCCAATTCTGGGCCAGCCCAGTAGCTCAGTGATAGTACTGTGCACTGCTTTGCAGAAGGTCTCTAGTTCAGTCCCAGACCTGGGCATTCCACCCCACAGTTCAACTGGAGGAGATGTGGAGGCCATGTACATAGCCCTTGCCAAGAAAGGGATAGATGTCATGGTCATTAAGGCTGGCACCTGTTGACTGGACTTAGAAACCATGATACAAGACCATTGCTGAAATGATACTAGGAGCAGTGGGAGGATGACCTATTAAAATACAGGAAAAATTCCCAGGTAACTGTGAATGACACTTCATGGTGCCAGAATCCTAGCACTGGTTCCGGTTAAGTTGGAAGAGAAAGGAGGACCTAAGTGGCCAAAATAGAATCCAAATCCAACCCATGTAGGGCTTATTTTTAATACTTTGTGTTGGCTTTGCCTCACAAAAATGTTTGGTTATTATCCCTTTCTTGTTGGAAGGCACCCTTTAGCTAAGAATTCTCACTTATGTGGCTGACAATCTAACTTGTCAACAAAGAAAACTAAGTGCGTACCTATAACAGGTGTTCAACTTACACAGAAGGATAATCAGCCATACATTACCCTCACTCCATCCTCCCCTTTTGGAGCTGGCTAAAGTTTATATATGACTAATGAAGTGGGAATGTCTGCATATGTTCGGGAAAACCTTCTAGGCTTTTCTTAGCTCAGAGAGAGAAATTTTCTATGTCTGCATAGATGGATGATGTCACCCACTTTTGTGGCTGATTTCCTTTCTGTCTATGGAGAACATCTGTTGCAGGTAAGCCACTTAGTTTTCTTTCAAGGCTTTTCTCAGATGTATTGCAATAAAAGCAAACAAAATTCAGATATATTTTTATTGGACTAACTTGTGTGACTTTTAATATTATAGTTCTTTAGGTCAGTGCAGAATTCAGTTAGTACATGATTGAAGATTTGTAAGCTAAGATAATGGCAGTCAGAGGTAGAGAAAATGAGCATTTTTTAGATCTGGGTCAAGACTGTGAATCTGTATGAAATACAGTATTGTGCCCATAAACTCAGTAGCAATAAAACCAATTTGTTTTCTCTAGTTGTGTGCTGTTTGAACATCAAAGTACTACTACTTTTGACAAATTGATAGTGTTGCTGCATAATATCTAAATGGGAAAAGGTTGTAAAAAAAAAAAAAAAAAAAAGATTATTTAGATCCCATCCTCATATTTGGATTTTTTGTCATATAACCGTGACATTTCTGGGACATTTGTCATGTAAATTATGAGTATAATTAGTTTGCATTCACTAAAAACAGAATTGAACCATGAACTTATGAAATACTTTTAAGAGGGCACAAATAGTCTTACACACAAGCAGGTTCGGAGCTTGCTTACCTTAAAGTAGGCTCCTTAATACCACTGAAGAGATTTATTCTGTGGTAGCTATGGCAAAGTAGCAAGTGACGATAATCACTGCTTTGGTGCTGTAGGTGCTGTAGGACAAAGTGGATGCTCCTAGCAGCAGCATCTGCAAGCCATTTTCAAGATAAGCTAGCTAAACACTTTCCTTGATTAAAAAATTTATGGTCCAACCAGACGCATTCACTTTGCTGTAGGATAAACTGCCTTCATTTTTTATTTTGTGCTTTTTCCCTTGGCAGCTTCCTCCTCCTCCTCCTCCTCCTATGGCCTTCTAATTCAGTTGGACCCCTCTAGTGGCCAACTGCCCAAAATTCAGGAAAGGCATGTATGTACTTGCACCTGCCCAGAATGTTCCTTCTTTTTAAACCTACTATGGAGAACTTCACACTCTGACTTAAGAAATTAATTTTAAAGGTGGAAAGTACTTGAACCAAACTGCAGAGCCTTTTTTTCTTTTCGCTTTTTTACATTTATTTAATAAAAGATCCCCTGTATGATGCTTACGTCTTCTTTCATAGGTGTGGGGGTAGCCCAGCATGGCTGCAGCTTCATATGATCAGTTGTTAATGCAAGTTGAGGCACTGAAAATGGAAAACACAAATCTGCGCCAGGAATTAGAGGACAACTCAAATCATCTTACAAAGCTGGAAACGGAGGCGTCTAACATGAAGGTATCAAAAGTGTGTGATTTTTTTTTCCTTTTTAACATGTAAATGCTTGATTTTTATTCCTGAACATTTCTGTTTAAGTAGTGTTAGCTTTGTCAGGAAAATCCACAGTACATCTACAATAAAATAGTTTATCCCTGCTTGATTTATCCAGATAGTAGCCAGATTTGAATACTGTATATGAAACTGGCTATTTTTCTGAACATTTAGTCCAGAAAAAGTTTTTTGTTTTTTTTTTAAATTACTATAATTGATTAACCATAGTTATTTTCACCTCTCAGTAGTCAGAATATGCTTAAAGTAGCAGTTCACTTTAACTAGTCAGGAATTTGTTCTGTGCTCTTTAGCTGTATCACAGATGCATGCCACCTTCTGAAAAAAAATACCTCACACATGTCACTTTTTTTGTTTTTATTGAAAGAGGGGTCACAAAATCATCACGGAATAAAGGAAGAAATTTAGGTATGCTCTAGAAGAGAAAATAAGGAGTTAACTTTTCTTTTTGTTTTTTTCCTTATGTGTATGTTACTATCCATGAATAAATCAGCACTTTCAAAGTGTTACATCAAAATCAGAGCACAAATGGAGTATAGTGTAATGTATAATTAAAGCAGGGAATGTTGCTAATCCATTGCGTGAAGCATCAACTGTTTTTCTTAAAGCGTAAAATCTCTCATCTGATTTCTACAATCCAGTTTGAAAAGTATGACTTAAATGGTTAACAAGTCAAATAGAATTTCTGTGCTATATTATATTTCAGTGTCAAGAACATGGATTAGGGGGTGAAGGTATTGTAGACATGTTTTTTTCTTATGTTTCTGCCAGCTTTTGTAATATAGGGTACAGTGCTACTTGCTGTTTTGGCATATCAACATAAGTCATCTTAGGAAGAGTCTTAATGGTGCCCCACCTTCTTTCCAGGATCCCTTCTGCTCTAGCTGTCCCTCCATTTTTTTTTATTGGTTTGCTAGCATACAGAAGTGAAATAGTCATATTATAGGTCTCTACATGTGGGCAGTTTTGGGGGAGGACGGGGGGGGGGGGGGGGAGGACTTCCAAAGACTATTTTCCCTACTTGGTTCCTCTTCTCAGGAGTCATTGCAGCTCAGGCTTTGTCTAGAGAGGGATCCCCATTTTCTGCATTGATAAGCGGGCATGAATTAGCCATAACACAAAGGTGATGGACCCAGCTAAGACGAAATGAACTGGCTTAACACTGCTATACTCCCATACTCCACACAGAGAAACCTCAGGTCTTCAAACTCTTGCCTCCTCACCATTCCCCACTCCAAAACTGCACACCTCACCTCCACCCACAAACGAGCCATATCAGTAGCGGGCCCAACCCTGTGGAACTCCCTTACCCCCCCCCCCCCCCTCAGAAATAAACCTTCCACCCAAGCCTTCAAAAAACAACTCAAAACATGGCTATTCAGAAAAGCCTTCCCACCAGATACTTAATCCCCTCCCCTAGTTCAACATTCACTCTAAATTGAAGCATCCCCGCCAGATACTTAGCTCCTTCCCCAGTTTCTACGCTGATTCCTAAACATAACATATCTCCCCACCTACCCCCCCACGCACACCTTCACCGATATAACCCCCCACATCTTCCCCCTCTCGCTCTTCCCCACCCCCCTCCACTCTTCAGAACCCCCCCACAGCTAGCCTCCCTAAGTCTTTACCTATACCCTAGCCAACCCTTCCTTCCCAAGCAATGCTGTCTTCTCACATTAGAAATTTTTCCCTCTAGCTCTATTATAAGTTTCCTCATTACAATGTAAAATGATATAATTTACTAACTACCTCCTTACAATATAAAATGTTATTTTATTAATATATTATAAATGTTATTTTAAATGCCATTATAAAAGTGATTACATTAATGTATTATAACTGTTACAATATATACTCATCTTTAAATTTTAGACAAGTTACCATGTTACAATGTAAAATAGGCAGACCTTGCCCTATTCACTCAGTTATAAGTAAACCAATGTGATATCTCGATCGAATGTCGGTATATAAAAGCAAATAAATAAATAAACATCTTTAACTCTAAGAAGGAGCTAGAAAAGATGTTAACCTCTTTGAATCTAAAAAGGACTGCAGTTGCACAGGGGCAAAAAAGATGATGCCCTTGTACAGATCCTTGGTGAGGCCTCATCTGGAGTATTGTGTTCAGTTCTGGAGCCCGTATCTCAAAAAGGATACAGACAGGATAGAGGCAGTTCAGAGAAGGGTAACAAAAATGGTGTGGGGTCTGTATCGGAAGATTTATGATGAGAGGCTGAAGGATCTGAATATGCATACTCTGGAAGAGAGGAGGTGCAGGGGAGATATGATAGAGACCTTCAGATACCTAAAAGTTTCAATGATGTATGGACTTCAAACCTTTTTCATTGGAAAGAAAACAATAGAACTAGGGGTCATGAAATGAAACTCCAGGGGAGATGATTCAGAACCAATGTCAGGAAATACTTCTTCATGGAAAGGGTGGTGGAGGCCTGGAATGTCCTTCCAGAGGAGGTGGTGAAGAGGAAAACAGTCAATTCAAAGGGACATGGGATAAACACTGGATCTCTAAAAGGCTAGAGGACAGAAATGAGATGTGTGCAGGGGGATAACTTGCTGGTACAGCGGTTACTAATCTTAGGAGAAGGCATGGAGATTACTACCCTTAACCAATATGCTTTGATGCTTTTAATGCAACTGCATAAGGTAAACAAATACATGCATATCCTCTGAAAACTCAGTGAACAATGACTAACAAATCAGAGGTCTTAAGGCAAACTCTTTGCCAAACTGTAAATTTATTTTTAACAAACTCTTTTACACCAATCATTTACAAAAAATGGTTTTATAGCATCCAGTGGATCACTCCCCTATACTGTTTGTACCCCTTACCTTCCATAACTAAAAATACTCTTATCAACCTCACTCTTGCTTTACCCTCCAAACACCTCAATCATACATAAGAACATGCCATACTGGGTCAGACCAAGGGTCCATCAAGCCCAGCATCCCGCCTCCACCAGCGGCCAATCCAGGCCATAAGAACCTGGCAAGTACCCAAAAACTAAGTCTATTAAGTACCCAAAAACTAAGTCTAAGCTAGAGGTTGAACATTGTCTGCATAAACATAACAACTAAAACCTAATACCATACTTATATCTCTCACACTCATTCATTCATCCATATATAAAACCATATCCATGTTAAAACATGAGGTTGATAAGAGCATTTTTAGTTATGGAAGGTAAGGAGTACAAATAGTATAGGGGAGTGGTCCACTGGATGCTATAAAACCATTTTTTGTAAATGATTGGTGTAAAAGTTTGTTAAAAATAAATTTACAGTTTGGCATAGAGTTTGCCTTAAGACCTCTGATTTGTTAATCATTGTTTAATGCAACTGCAACATTGTTCCATGCTTAAACGGCAGGGGGATAAGAGGAATTTGATTCAGATGACAACCAAGGTCCCCGACTTCCATGGTCTAGGATACTGATACACAAGACATAAGGGAAAAAGCACAGGTCTGCTTCTACGGCCAAATCCTAAAGGGATCGAAGAAAGCATGCATGGGGGAATTTGCTGGTGTGGCAATTACTAACTTAACCAAATAAACCTTGATACTTTTGATGCAACTCCAACATTGCTCTCTGCTTCAACACAGGGGAAAAGGGGAATTTGATTTAGCCAGCAACCATCAAGGGCCCTGACTTTTACAGTCTGCGGATCTGTTGAGCATGAGGGTAACCAGCACAGTGCAGTGGTTACTACCCTTAATAGAAGCATGGGATTACTATTATTAATAATAGAAGCATGGGATTATTATTATGTCCACCTTAATTGCATAATGTCTGTAAAGCCTGTTGCTAATTTATTGTTTATTGTAAACCGAGGTGATGTTTTTTACGTGCCGCGGTATATAAAAAAAACCACTAAATAAATAAATAAATACTACCCTTAACCAATAAACCTTGCTGCTTTTGATGCAACTGCAACATTGCTCTCTGCTTCGAAGGAGGGGGGTGGTGGTGAAAGAAAAGAGGAATTTGGATTCAAGGACAATCAACACGAGCCATGACCTTTTTTTTTTTTACAGTTTGGGGTACTGATGCTGAGATGTTAAGAAAAAAAACACAGGACTGCTTCTACGGCCAAGTCCATGAGCAAAGCATGTCAAGCAAAACTGACTGATACATGGGAGTAACATGCATGGCGTGGCAGATACTACCATGGGAAGATTGCTAGGCAGACTGGATGGATCATCTGGCCTTTTCTGCTGTCATTTCTATGTTTCTGTGTTTATTGAATCTTATTACACATTTACAGAGATATCTAAGTATGAATTTAGGACCTATAGCTAAGATATCTTGCCTTAAAGAAATCCCATCTCCTCTCCTGAGTTATTCTGGATAAATCTGGTAAAATTCAAACCGGCTAAACATAAAAAAAAAAAAAAAAAAAGCAAATTTCTGAAATTTAAACAAATTATTTTACTAAGGTCAGCCAGAGACCAAAAGAGTCCCCCGTTCTAATATTTCAGGTTCAGAATTAAAAAAAAAAAAAAATTGTCAAATTTGTTAATCAGCAGGAAACTGAAGAAGACTGATTTTGAGTGGAATCTCTGAGTAGAAACTGGCAAGAAAAAAAGTTTATTAGCCACAGGAATGGAGTCCAATTCAAAATGTAGAACTTCAAGAAATTACATACTCAAGGATAGCAATGGTGGTTGCCCAATAACTTTAGGAAAATTGTGAATTCAGAGGTTTAGATGTCGTTTTTTTTTTTTTTTAACTTTTAAGTAGTGTCAGAAACATTTTCAAGATGTTATACTGCTTAGAGATTAGTGTGGAGTTTGAACTTCTTATTGTTTATAATCATTGTAATGTATGAGTAATCATATGTTCTTCTATGCCAGTTATGTCCCTATGATTTAGAAGTGGAAATTAGGGTACTTTGTAGGTTTTTTTGCCTTGATTCAGTGGTTCTAAGTCCAGTACTTGGGGGTTACCTGCCCAGTCTGTTTTTCAAAATGTCCACAATGAATATGCATGCAGATCTAGCTTGTGCATATTCTGAAAAACTGACTGGCTGAATGTGCATTCCTGAGAACCTTTGGGTTATGATCCCTCTGAGATTAGCATGAGCTTGGAGCAAGGACCATTTGGCTTCTTTCCCTCATCCCCAGGGAACTACGTTCTTCATAACTCATATTCTGTATCAGATAATAATAGTTTCCAACCTTTGGTGTTTCTGGCTTGATTTTCTGGTTCGCCATCCCTCTTCTCATTCTTTGTCCTTATCTGTCTATTTTTTTTTAAATTTGTGTTCGTCTGGTGTGCTCTCTCCTTTTCTTTTCTATTTCAGTTCTGTCTCTTCCTTCTTTACTCTTTCTTTCTGCAGCAGATATTTTAATACCGTCTTTCTTTTTCTATCTTCTTCTGTTTTTCCCCTTTCCTCCTCTTATTCATCCTACCTTCTCTCCTTTCACCATTTACCTCCTCTTTTTCTTGCACACTCTCCTTCATTCCTCTTATCTTTCTTCATGCATATTATCTTCCTGGATTTCCGTCCCCCTCCCAATCCACGATCCTCTCCTCCATCTTCTGCCATTCTTGGTCCGGTTTCTTCCCTGCATCTTCTTCCTCCTACACCTTTGCTCTAATCTCTCTCCCCCTTTATCTTCTTACCCTTGATATCACCCCACTTTGTGCTCTTCTCTCTCTTCTCATCCTTACTTTTCGCCCCCAACTCCTATTCTCTCCTCGCACACTCTAGCGCCCCCTCCTTCTCTTGCTCTCTCTCCCCTTCTCTTTCTCCCATACAGTTAGTCACTCTCTCTTCTTTACCTCCCTTGATTAGTGCAATCACTGAGGTCTGAAACAGCAAGAGGGACCCCTCCCTTCCCCCCCCCCCCGCCCCTGGCGGAAGCATTTCCTGATTACAGCCATCTGACCCCTCGTCTCACTGCTGATTGGCTCATTATTCTAACCAGAGCCATACAGAGGGGAGATGCAGATGCAGTGAAGTAGCTATAGGCTAAGATGCTTCTCCCCACTGACTCCTGCCTTCCTCCCCTGCATCCCAATGCCTGTTGTCTCTTCCTCCTGTGCTAGAGAAAAAGAAAGCCACATGGGGCAAGGAGCGTATTTAAGATCTGGAGATCCTGAGTGCATTCCTGGAGACCCAGATTTCGGTCTCTAGAGAATAATCTTGGGGTCTGCCTCGACTCTGCGTCTCGGCGGGTCCACCGACGCCTCCAGTCCCTAGCTACTTGGCTCCCATGCTGACCTCTCGACCTGATATTCCACTCCCTGCGCCTCTGCGCTTCTCCAGGGACCCTCAATTGTGCCAAGGCTTCCTAAATCAGTGCAACATGCATTTCTGCCTCCAGCCTACACTCTTCTGGATGAGATGACAAAGACCACCTATATTCTCTCCCTTCTGGATGGGAAAGCCCTGGCCTGGGCATCGCTCTTGTGGGAGTACGCGGACCCTATCCTCCAGGACTTATCCGGCTTTTTAGCCCTCTTCTGCTTCATCTTTGACGACCCAGGTCGGCACTCAGCCTCCAGATCGGCCCTTCTCCATATACGCCAGGGCTCCCGATCACTAACGGATTATGTCATCAAATTCCGGACCCTGACCTCAGAACTTCATTGGGGCTCTGACTGCCTGCGATTCATCTTCCTCGAGGGCTTGGTTGCCCGGATGAAGGATGAACTCGCGGCCCGTGAGTAGCCCAGCTCCCTGGACTCCCTTATCGATCTCTCCGGTGCATTGATCGACATCTTCAGGAGCGCTCCCAAGAGTTGCAGTCCTCCAAGAAACAGGCTCTTGCTTCCTGGCGTCTCCGGCGGTCACCCTTACCTAAGTCGGACCCTGCCTCCTCAGGGTTGGTCGGAGAGGAACCCATGCAATTGGGTCACAGCAAACTCTCTCCTGAGGAATGCCTTTGATGCTGACATTCCAGTCTCTGTTTGTATTGTGGAGGATCTGGCCAAGTCCTAGCCTCTTGCCCAGTGTGACTGGTAAACTCTTGGGCTGAGGTCCTGAAGGAGGACTGCTCCTAGGCCTGTCTTCACCAGCTCCTCCACTAACTCTTCCCGTGACCCTCACGGTAGGATCTCGGGACTTTCATACCCTGGCCCTAGTGGATTCGGGAGCAGAGGGCAACTTCATTCTGAAGCAACTGGTTAATCATCTCCAGATTTTCATATACCGCTCCCCAGTACCCTTGGAGATTTCTTCCATTCAAGGCGAACCCTTGCCAGGCAGGGTTACCCACACCACTGCTCCACTGCAGCTCCTCACCGGCTCTCTGCATGTGGAGTCTCTCACCTACCACATCCTTGACAAGGCCATACACCCTGTGGTCCTTGGTCTACCCTGGCTTCAACAGCACTCTCCCCAGTTCGACTGGGCCATGTTGCAACTTTCCCGTTGGGGTACGTCCTGTCACACCTCCTGCCTTGAAATGTTTGCTCCCCTATGCTGCCTAGTGACATTTATCCTCCCTCCTGGCCTACCACCTCAGTACGCATCCTATGCTGACGTCTTTTCCAAGAAGGCTGCTGGAATGATGCCATCCTCTCCCCCTCCCCCTTTCCTTTCCCCACAATTGCACCAATGAGACCTAACCCTGCTCCCTCCATTCTTTAAGAGCTGGAGAGTTCCCAGAAATGTGGGTGTGCCCCGAGGACTGGGTTGAGAACCACTGCAAGTATTATGCATACATGATGGAGAGCTGTTGAGACCATGTAGTTGTGCCTTCAGAGGTTATATTATGTGGTTATATTTCATTATCAAGAGTAGATTCAGCCTCCAGGCACTTTGTGCATGGAAAGATGACTGGGAAACTGATGTTTCTAGTTCTTATTTATCTTAAAATCATGTAAACCCATTAAAGTCAACATAGGAGAATGTTTTCACCTGTTTAAAAATCTTCTCTTCTAGCTTCCTCTTTGCTGTATATATAAGATTACCTTTCTTAACTGCAAGATTCAGATCTTGACATTATTGTTTTTAAAGGACTATTCTGAGGGTTTCAGATTCACATTAATGCACTATATTTAGGGACCTTCATTGTCTGTTTTTATTCTTTTTTTCCTGAAATTTATCAGGGTGTATTGTAAGAACAAAAACAGGAGAAAAATCAGTTGGAAAAAGACATTTTGGTGGGATAGAAACATAAGAACATGCCATGCTGGATCCAACAGTGGCCAAACCAGGCCATAAGAACCTGCCAGGATAATAAAACATAATGAGATTCTCCCACCCACTCGGCAGCATCCCCATCTCTGTTCTCATCCCCTGCCTAACATGCCCCCTCTCTCTCTTCCCACCCCACTGAGAATCCTCCCCCCCCCCCCCCCCCACCTCCACCTCAACCTCACTGCACCAGCATTCATCCTTACAGGTGGAGGCTCCAGGCTCCTCCTCTCTCCCTCGGCAGCTTGCTTACTGAGGTGCCCTCGCTCTGCAACACTGCACTTCTGCTTTTACGCAGGACCAGGGAGCCTGCTGGAAAGTGCTTCTGGTAGACAGGGCCTGCTTGAAGTGCATTCATGGCACCAGACAGCAGACACTTTGGGTTCTAGGTGGGTGAGGTGGCAGGGCTTGAAACATGGCATTGGTGGCACTGGAAGGTGAATGCTTTCACTGGTGGTGGGCGGGACTTGAAGCAACATGTGCTTTGGCCCACACTAGCTTCCAGCCTTGAAAGGCATCTGCAACTCTGGGACAGCTTTTTAATCAACCTAAAATTAGGGTGAATATCAGTTTAAACCAAATGTTGCCTTTGGGAAAAATCTGAGAATTTATGGGTGAAAATCGGTTTAAACGGAAAACAAAGGACCTTAATTATATTGTTAATTTTAAAGATAGCTTCATACATTGGGAACCAGATGATGGTATGATCTCATTGATACTGTTACATAAGGAAAAATACACTGAAAATTATTTGTAGAGCAAAAATCATATTAAAAAATCAAGCATATTCTAATTTCCTTACATTTCAATGGGAGATCAGAATTTGAATCCTGATCCACAGGCTGAAATGGAGGCCAAGAGAATCTAAACCATTGTACAGCTGTGACTATCTGTGATCAGATTTAAATTGGGGGCATGTACAGGGGACTAAAAGGGGCTGCTGTCTGTGTGTGCTCTGTGATTTAGGCTTTGAATAAAGCTAATTAGGTTATCTAAGAGTAGCTGGGAGTATGACTTCTAACAAGCTCTGGAGATAATATTGTGAATGATTTCATCATTTTCTTTATAAACTTTTATCAAGCTATGTTATGGCTCTGTACACCTTTTGGGAGAGCATTTCAGAAGGGCAATATGTAGATAGCTATGTTGAAAAGCTACTTTATTACATACAGATGATCAGTATAGAAACATAGAAATGACGGCAGAAGAAGAAGACCAAACGGCCCATTCAGTCTGCCCAGCAAGCTTTGCACTTTTTTTTTCTTTTCATACTTATCTGTTACTCTTGGCTCTTAGTAACCCTTTGGTTCTATTTCCCTTCCACCCCCACCATTAATGCAAAGAGCAGTGTTGGAGCTGCATCTAAGTGAAATATCTAGCTTAGTTAGGGGTAGTAACCGCCGCAATAAGCAAGCTACACCCATGCTTATTTGTTTACTCAGACTATGTGATTCAGTCCTTGTTGGTTGTTGTCTGTATATAAATCCACTTTTCTTCATTCCCCCTGTCATTGAAGCAGAGAGCTATGCTGGATATGCACGAAGTATCAGACTTTCTCCCCTGTACATTGTACAAGATTATTTTGCAGCTGTACATGCTGTTGTTTCATAACTGCATATCCCAAAGATCCTTTTCTTTACAAATGAAATAGTAAAATGAGTAGAGGAGTAGCTTAGTGGTTAGAGCACCAGGTCGAGAACCAGGGAAGCCAGGATTCAAATCCTACTATCTTTGTGATCTTGGGCAAATCACTTCACCTTCTATTGCCTCAGGTACAAACATATTTGGAGATGTATCAAGCCGCGGTAGTGCTCTAACGTGCATTACATAGCGTATATTACACTGTAGAGCACTATTTCAGCAATACCATGTGATAATTTGCACGGCCCTGCCCAGGTTCCCTCCCCTGTTACAATGATCTGTTTTGCATGCATGAATAATACAAATGCATGCAAAGCAGGTCATTACTAGGTAATTTGATGAAAATATTTTATTGCGGCCAGCTGAGAAGGTGTGGTCAGCTGCAGTAAAAGAACACCTCCTCTTGAGGATTTGGTAAATGTAACATGGGTCCCCAGGACCCTAACACAGATCCCAAGGCTCCCGCGTTACATTTAAAGTGGCATGAAAACCCTAAAATGCTGCGGCAAAAACTAAAAGTTGAGATGGGGTAAGTGCTGACCCCCTGCTCAACCCAGGGCTACCACTCAAGGTGGCCCTGACGACTCAAAGTAAAAAAATATATATATATTTTACCTACATATGTGGCGACAGCCCCCCAACCCTGCGTTCAGAAATAATTCATTCCCCCCCCCCAAACTCACTAGTGAAAAATCATTGTTGGGGGTATAATGCCCCCTCCTCCCAAAGGAATCAATTTCATTGGGGTTCAGTGGGACACCCCCCCCCCCTTCCCTCTCCCTTCCCCCTCCCAAAGGTATGAAATTCATTGGGACCCCCCCTCCTGCACCCCCCAAACTTTTAAATTGAGAAGATCATCCTGCGATGGGGCCCAATTGGCACTATTTTTCAAAATGGCACCAATCTATCCTTTCCCACATCATTGACTGGGGTAAGGTCTAGGGATTGGATTTAGGCCATTTTATCTAGGTCCGATCCCTGGAACTTACCCCATCACATGATAGGGGCAAGGTCAGGTTGATGCCATTTAAAAAAATGGTGCTGACTGGATTGGGTACTAGGGGGTGCCTGGGCCCTATCATGCAAGTTTCTTATTTTAAAGGTTCAGGGAGGGTGAGAGGGTCCCACTGAACCCCAATGAATTTATTTGATATCTTCTTAGTTCTTAATTCTTAGTTCTTAAAATGCCATACTGGGTCAGACCAAGGGTCCATCAAGCCCAGCATCCTGTTTCCAACAGTGGCCAATCCAGGCCATAAGAACTTGGCAAGTACCCAAAAACTAAGTCTATTCCATGTTACCATTGCTAATGGCAGTGGCTATTCTCTAAGTGAACTTAATAGCAGGTAATGGACTTCTCCTCCAAGAACTTATCCAATCCTTTTTTAAACACAGCTATACTAACTGCACTAACCACATCCTCTGGCAACAAATTCCAGAGTTTAATTGTGCGTTGAGTAAAAAAGAACTTTCTCCGATTAGTTTTAAATGTGCCACATGCTAACTTCATGGAGTGCCCCCTAGTCTTTCTATTATCCGAAAGAGTAAATAACCGATTCACATCTACCCGTTCTAGACCTCTCATGATTTTAAACATCTCTATCATATCCCACCTCAGCCGTCTCATTATTTATTTATTTATTTATTGTTTCTATATACCGACATTCGATCTCAATCGAGATATCACACCGGTTTACATTCAGGTACGGTAGGTATTTCTCTATCCCCAGAGGGCTTACAGTCTAGGTTTTTGTACCTGAGGCAATGGAGGGTAAAGTGACTTGCCCAAGGTCACAAAGAGCGACAGCAGGACTCGAACCCTGGTCTCCTGGTTCTCAGTCCACTGCTCTAACCACTAGGCTATTTCTCCTCCTCTCTTCTCCAAGCTGCCCTTGGGGGGGGGGGGGGGCAGAGGGATAGATGTCCCACTGAACCCAGAGAATTTTTTTTATATCTGAGGGGGAGGGGGAGCACAGTACCTCCAAACTATGTTTTTCACTGGTGTGTGTGTGTGTAGGGGGGGGGTGTCTTTTTTCCCTGTTAGGTGTTGGGGTCACCTTGAGTGGTGGCCTCATGTTGAACCAGAGGTCAGCCCTGACTCCCTGCTCAGCGTTTTCTTTCTGTGGGCACCTTCCACGAAAAAACATTGTGGCTTAGTAGCTCTAGGAGTTGAATTGTAAGCTCTCTGGGGACAGGGAAAATTTGTACAGTACCTAAATGTAACTCATCTTGAACTATCAATAAAGATGCATGAACTACATATATGTAAATATATTATGCTCGTAGGGATCTTTGTTTTCAGTATTTATTTTGTTTTTACTAGGAATTGCTCTGTTTCTTATAACAAAAATGATTATCTCAGTTTTGTTCTAGTTGTAATGAACTGACAAATTCCTGGGGAGAAAAAAAATCAAAACTGAAAATGAAGATCCTGATTTTTATAGCATATTTTAAAGCTAGTCTTAAAGCCAGGCAACTGTTCTGTTCTATAATAATATGCATTATACAATAGAGAAACGTCTACCTAAAATGTGTACATCACTTGACATTTTGATGAAAGATTTTATTAGCAAGGTATCTGTACAAATAAAATGTTTGAAGTAGACATGACAAGCTTCTTTTAGAAAACTGTCCCAAAAATAGCAGGAGAACATCTTCCGATGCTGCAGAGGTTGAGGAAAACAGGGCAGCATTTCTGGATCAGGATTCTTCCATGAAGGAAAGGAAAGCTGTAAGGCGTAAGTGGAATCATGCACATACTGGCTCAAAAACAGAATATCCACAACTGGAGATAGGTCCAAAACAGAATTTATGGAAGACAAAATACAAAATTCTGAAATTCAGCCTGTAGCACAAAAATACAATTTCTTATGGCTTCTTGAGTCAATTAGTAGGAAACAGGATCCATCTCTAGTTCTCAATGGGGCAAGCTCTCCCTTTACACCCCGCAGAAACTGAAGAAGCTTCCTTTCCCACTTGCAAAGTTTGACGATACTTGGTTGATGTCTTCAGGCTCCCAAACAAGCTTGCCTACTCCTGAGATCAGAATGGAGACAGATTCCTTACAGAGCACTGCAGACTATGGGACCCCTCCGGGAATCCATTGAACTGCTTGAGAGGACACCTCCCAATCGAAAGGAAAGGCAATATTCCTTTTCCCTCTTGGATTTAAGGAGAGCCACAGCCCTTTCAGTCCCTCCCTCTTATCACTGAACTCCACCCACTGATTCAGGGAGTCGCCTTTTCTAGTTGTGGACCAGTGACCCACCCACAATAGAGGCAGTGCATGCAAATATATTTCAAGCATATTCATTGTGGATATTACGAAAACCAGACCTGTTTGTGATGTTCCAGGACTGGAGTTGCTGTAGGGAATGGACCATGTCGCTAAACACTTTTTAGTATATACACCCCTGGAACTTCGCATCCCAGGAATTTTGTACATTCTAAATAATATAGTGAGGTCTAGTCATCCTTATACTCATCCCTGCCAAAAAAGGTAAAAATTTTTGAAACAATCTGCATACACTTTTCAGCAATACACCATACTACAGAAATTTACAGCATACAGAAACAAGTAATATAATCTATTGCGCAGATGGCATTGAGGTGATTCACACTAAATGGCTATATTAGCACCTCTGCACATGTACTACACCTTGGAATAATGGAAATTACCTCCTGCAAATAAGTAGGAATACATTACATTTTCACACATTATCAATCAACACATTCTTCTTCTTAGCCAAAGGAAAAATTACAGAAAAGAGAAGAATTTTATAGTGTTCCTGCAGACCTTTCAGGAAAATGAACAAAAAGAAACGACATAGCAATGTCCTTATTCTAAAAGTGTACCAAAAATTTGGGAAGGCAGCTGATGTTGCTCTGTGTGGAAAGGAGAGAAACACAGCCTCTACTTTACTCTAAACCAAGAGTTTAACCGTACTTGAACCGAAGCCCTAGAACCATTGTGTATCCTCACAAGGGTAATTAGTCTAAGACAATTTAAATATCAGTATAATCTGCTGAGTAGAGAAAATACACATTTTTTAACATCTTAAAAGCTGAGTTAGAGAAAATATACTACCATGAAAAATGGGACATTGGCTCTGTGGTTTAGAGATCAAAAGGCATGCAACTTTAAAAAAAATATTATATCTCCAGTTTAAAGATTCTAGAAAACTCCTACTGATTGGTCACCTGGGAAAGGTGAGAAACTACTCAAAATGTATTATACTTTTAAGAATCTTTACATCATCCCTTTCTCTGATCCCAGAAGTTAGGCTGAAAAGAAAACAGGATTAAGAGCAGATGGCATCCTTCAGACTTGAATTCTATGACAAGCAGAAAAAAATAAGATTCATATGACACCAAAAACATATAAAACATATAAAATACACAAGAAAATAATTGCAGTTGAAAAAAAAAGAGACAATTCTTGAACAGGTTTTTTATGTTTCATAATTTTTAAAAATATTTTTTCCAGAACACTTTATATATTTTTTCTTGTTTTCAAACAGTTTGTGATATTTTTTTTCTACTACAAAACTGCATTGTTTATGTAAATAAAAAGGTTTCACCAGCAATATGATCACTGACAATTGTCCCTCCAAAACAAACAGCTTCAAAATAACTCCTTAAAACAGGTTTTCTTTACTTTCTGGTTTTCGGCTTTCTTCAGCAATGAGCTGGTTATCTAATTCAGGGATTTGGTTCCCCTTTTTTGTAACAAAAATCTATTAATTCCAATTTAGGTATCTGGAATACCTCATTAGGTTTCTAAACACATTGCAACATTTGTTCACTTCTAGAGAAATCTTGCAACGGGCAAGTGAAACAGGAACTGGAGCAATTTCAGAAACGTATATGGGCTGTACAAGCAGGATTGAAGATATTCAGTGTGATGCCTCAAGCAGGATCTTGGTACTAGAGATAACTATGTTGTCTCCCATCAGATTCCATTATCACCAAGGCACCTTTTTTTTTTCTTCCCCCAGACATTTCTCCTGACTTTCCATTACTCATATTGTCACTCAGTGGTAGTCTGTTCAAGATGGTGTTCTTTGGGTAATGTTGGGTAGGCCACATCCATCCAAATTCTCTGGTAGATTTAATTTCTCATTCTCTCATCTTGCTTCAATTCCATGAACGACAGTGGGATGGGCACTCTCCACACTATACATTCTTCTCGGGATCAATTAGCTTTTTCCAACTAAGGCATGTAAATTCAATCCATGGACTACTCGTTAGTGCATTAGGAATAAGTGTGCTGATTAGGACCAACTCCAAATTTTCCCTGGGACCAGTAAAGTTTCCTTGGGGCAACCCCAACCTCCTCTTTTCTTTGAAACAATGCTGGAGTTAGAAGCTACAGCAAGTTCTAGGCTGGCAATAGACCAGTCTGGGAATATACCAGAAAAGGATATAATCCTATAATCAAGATTCTTAATGCTAGATCCACATAGTCCTGCATAGTTTCCAATTTAGGCATTCCAGTATAAAAGTCTTTCTTTATAGAGCACAAGCAAATGCTCATTACAAATACCTTCCACACATTAAGCCCACAGTATGTGAATGGGGACTCAGGTCCAAAATTTGTGTATGTCATTGAATAGCTTGTCTCTGACCTCTGATCCAGGTATCTCACTTGTCAATGTCCATAAAGGCTCCTGGTTCAAGGTCCTGTCCTAGGGAATTCAGAAACTGATGGACTCCAACAGGCTCCTCATACATTAATAAATCCCCCATAATTCCTGACTCCTCTTCTACCAAAAGCCCTCTTCCTGCTACCAGCATCTCATCTTCCCTGGGCACAACATGATTTTTGGAGGTACATGAACCACCAGCACTCATTCCGCTGTCCTAGGTTCCGATTCTGTCACCATTTTCCTGGTGCGCCATCCAAGAGTGGAATGTTACAAGGATCAGCTCTGGATCCAGTTCTGTTCAGTACTTTCACAAGGGATATTGCAGAATGGCTAGTGGGGAATGCTTGTCACTTTGCAGATAATACAAATTCTCTGCATCAAGGTGCACACTCCAGGTGCAAGGGGCAAACGTGGAGTTATCTAAAAGAGCTTCAGGAATAGTTGAGAATTTAGCAACAAGTTTTAATACAAAATAGTGCAGAATTATACACTTGGGGTTCAGAAATTCAAAGGTGATGGCATTACATGAAGAGGTAGAGGTATTGATATGCACCAAACAGGAGAGAGATCTGAAAATTGTTATATTGGATCGCAGTTTTCACACAGTGTGACAACGCAGTGATGATTGCCAAAATGAATTCTAGAGTACATAGGGAAAGGTATATCCAAAATAGAAAAAAAATGAAGTAATAACTTTGTACAAATAGTTGATGAGACCTCATCTTGAGTAATATGGAGGCTGCTTCTCCAAAGGATACAGAGTAGAAGCAGGCAAGAGAAGTGCTAGCAAAATAGTGCAGAGGCTGCATGATGAGACTTATGAGGTGAAATGTAACTAATCTAAATATGTGTAGCCTAGAGAAGAGGTGGGGGTGGAAAGATTGATATATTTCCATATGCTTTAAAGGAAATGGGAATCAAAAGTGGTGGGGATGGCTGAGAAAAAGAGCAAGGGGAACTGTAAGGGGGAGGGGAAGAGGCTTAAAAGTGAGAGGTGGAGCAGATAAGGCCAGAAGAAAGGGGTAGGGAGGTGGGGGAAGTCCAAGAGTTGGAGGCTGAAAGGTGTGAACATTGGAAGAAAAGGTGGAAAGGATGAGAGTATGTGTGATTGGGGTAGTTTAGAGAGAGGAGGAGGAGAAGTCTAAAAGAAAAAAAGGAAGGAGGCCACTATTTATTGTATTTATATGCTGCCTATCCATGATTCTAAGAGGCTCACAAAATAAAACATTGAAAATTACAGTAATATGATGTGTAAAGAACTAAAATTTCTGAGACTACATTAAACAGTATGGTGGTTTTTGATCCAAACAAAACATTCTTGAGAGCCAAGTGGTAGAATGTCACTTGTGCTATAATGGTGTTGGTTGCTCAGGAGAGAGGTTGAAGGAATTCTAAATAGGAAGGCCTTGAAAAGCTTCTTAAATTCCTTGAAACTAGTTTTCCTTGTGGAATGCAACTGGCAGCTGACGCCACCAAGTCATTACCTTACATATAGGAGCCTCTCTCTGGATTTATCAAGCCTCATCAGTCGGTAGCTTGGTATGTCTAAGAGATGCTGCATTGGCTGATCTAAATTTCTTGATGGACTGTGAACTTTGAACATGGCATGGATACTGGTAGATGTGTTATGGCAAATGGCTTTAAATACCATTGTGAGGATTTTGAATTGAATCCTCCATATAACTGGCAATCAGTGAAGAGAATATAAGATCGGTGTATGGTCAAATCTCGAGGAGCCCAGGAGTAGCCTTGCTGCTGAATTTTGAACTAATTGTAGGGCTTTTATTGTGTAATGTGGTAAACTGAATTACAATGATTGAGTTTGGAAATAATTAGTAACTGTAAAACTGTTGTGAAGTCATTAGGTTCCAAATATGATTTCAATTTGCATAGCGTTCTTAATTTCCAGAACAACTGTTGAATGGTTTTAATGATGTGAGATTTAAAAGAAAGACTGGGATCAAAAATAACTCCAAGATTTCTAATTTCCTTCATAAAGGAATGTTACTAACTTCAAATATGAAGAATGGAGGATAGGTATTTTGAAATCTGCTTGAATGAATAATCTGTTTTGAAAGATTGAGTGACACTCTATTACTAATTAATCAACTTAATTGCAGTCATGTAGATGTATATTAAATCAATGGTAGATTTGGTATTACATGTGGTAGGGAAGAAGAACTATATATCAGCACAGAGACTGCAATCTAAATGTAGGCCAAAGAGAAGCTTGCAAATCATCTTCAAATATAGGGCCTCATTTACTAAGTATTTTTCCCATAGAGACAGGATGGAAGAAAAGCCTTAGTAAATCAAACCCATAGATTGAATAAAGTGGCAGAAAGAGCTAAACCGTGTGGTATCTAATTTGTTGAGAGCGTCATGACAGGTAGTTTTGAAACCATTCAAGGACTTTACCAACAGTTCCTATTTGGGTTTATTGATGACCAAGTATGACATGGTGTTGAAGGCAGCAGAGATTTCTGATGACACCAGTACGAAATTTGTGTCGTCGAAAACCCTTCAAATATTGTTGATATTGGACCTGATTAGATATTCATTGTTATGTTTTGGGCAAAAACCAAATTGGAATGGGTCTAAAATGTTATCAATGAAAGCCTAAAGTTGTTTTAGATCTGTGGCTTCTATGACCTTTGCTAGAAATGGAGTGGAGGAAATTGGATGGTAATTGAAGAAATCTAGGTCTATGCTTGCAGGTTGACAGTGGCAGAGTAGCATTCAGCAAGGCTACAGGGACCTCAATCACTGGTTCTCAACCTAGTCCTTGGAACACATCCAGCCAGTTGGATTTTCAGAATATCTATAGTGAATATGCATATGAGAGAATTGCATACACTGCCTTCATTGTATACAAAGCAATTTTATGCATATTCATTTTGAATATCCTGAAAACTAAACTGGGTGCGTGCCAAGGACTGGTTTGAGAACCACTGATATAGATGGCCAATGTTCAAGTAACAACCTCAATAGTTTTGGTAACTGTATAAATGCTTATAAAGTTTGGTAAGTGAACGGGGATGCTGGGTGTTGGATTAAGTATTTGAACTTGCAGGTTCATCTACTCAGGATAGCAGTGGACCAATGAGGAAAACAAAAAATGACTTGGATAAGGAGTAATATCCTACAAGGTTCAAGCTTCTTCAGCTGGGTAGACTAGGATGATCCTGTTGTTCCTTATCTGCCAGCATCTACTGTATTGTGAAGTAAAGAATATTTGCGGGGTGATGGAGAGGTGAGAGGCTTGAAAGATCAGGGAGAACTGGAGAGGAAAGTGGTGAAAAGGTGGTAATGGGAGGAAGAAAGTTTGAGAAAAGGATGAAAAGAACATGAAAAAACTGTCAGATGGAGGAAGAAGTGACTGACACATGTAAAGGTAAAATGGAAAGAAAAGCAAGGATAGGAAAGACAGACAGAATATGTAAAATAAAGGAAATGTAAGTAAAAGTATAGAAGTTTATTTTCAATTTATTGAATGTTGTGATTTTATTTTTTATATTTTATGTATATTAAAATTATATATAATTACTGATAAGTGACACTGTTCTCTGGTTAACTATTCTATTTTTGATATTTTTTTGAAGGAAGACTTGGGAACTGGCAACTTGTAAGGTAGATGAGGAAGGAAAGTGAATCAGTTTGAGAGAGCTACATTGAGGAGGAGATGGAAGGGAGTTTGGGTAATGGAAGAGAGAAGAAGAAAGTGGAGTGGTAGGGTTGGGAAAGCAGGAGTAGGAGGATACATAAAAGGGTAGATGTGGAGAGACTCAATGACAGGAAGAGGGGAGAGCAACTCAGGTGTGTGTTTTTGCAAATTGCAGAAAAGGGGCTTTTATAAACTCTCCTACGCCACTTTTCAGTAACCCACATAGGGCTGATCTACAGCTCCTAAGAATTTGGTTGATTTCTAACTTTGAGCAAAATTTCAGCAATCATGCTTTCTACATACAAGAATATTAAAATGCATTGGTAAATTGTATTTGTGCATGTTTTTTTAACCTAGTTTCTAAGGCTTTTGAGATCTGTATGGGGAGCGGGGAGGCAAAGGTTAAGAGAGTCAGTGTGCGTGTGTAAGTCTCTAATAACTTTTGAGTTTCGAGACGTGAGGGAGAGTATGAGAATTTTGACAGGGTATTGTTTTGGGGGTGGGAGGGTGGGGATCCATGCATTCACAATGAGAGCATGCATCCTGGAAAGTAGACTCCAGTGGTTCTGGGTAAAACGTTTTGCTTAAGAAATAGTGTTGAGAGTGTACACAGGGAGATGATGTGTTATGCCTGTAAACATGTTGATTTAAGTTACTAGGCACTGTGCTGTGAATTTACATCTTGCTGCATTCAGAATAGTGGCTATCAACCATTTGATCAAATTGTTTTTGTTTTAAATCAACAGTCATATTATGCATTGTAAGCAGAATGAATTTTAAAAAATACTTGTAGATAAACAATTATTCTACACTGTGGGGCGGATTTTAAAACGAGCGCGAATAGCCTACTTTTGTTTGCGCTCCAGGCGCAAACAAAAGTACGCTGGATTTTAGTAGATACGCGCGGAGCCGCGCGTATCCGCTAAAATCCTGGATCGGCGCGCGCAAGGCTATCGATTTCGTATAGCCGGCGCGCGCCGAGCCGCGCAGCCTACCCCCGTTCCCTCCAAGGCCGCTCCGAAATCGGAGCGGCCTCGGAGGGAACTTTCCTTTGCCCTCCCCTCACCTTCCCCTCCCTTCCCCAACCTAACCCACCCGCCCGGCCCTGTCTAAACCCCCCCCTTACCTTTGTCGGGGGATTTACGCCTCCCTCTGGGAGGCGTAAATCCCCGCGCGTCAGCGGGCCTCCTGCGCGCCGGGACGCGACCTGGGGGCGGGTCCAGAGGGCGTGGCCACGCCCCGGGCCGCCCCGGGCCGTAGCCACGCCCCCGTACCCGCCCCCAAAACGCCGCGACGACCGGGCACGCCCCCGACACGCCCCCCTCGGAGAACCCCGGGACTTACGCGAGTCCCGGGGCTCTGCGCGCGCCGGGAGGCCTATGTAAAATAGGCTTCCCAGCGCGCAGGGCCCTGCTCGTGTAAATCCGCCCGGTTTTGGGCGGATTTACGCCAGCAGGGCTCTGAAAATCCGCCCCTTTGTAATTACCTTTACTATTAGCCATTATTGGTAGTGATCTTGGTCTGTTACATGAAGAGCCTTTTGAAAGTGAGATTTCCCATCTATATAGTAGATCTTATGTTGTAAAGGAATGAGTTGAGTGAAACTGTATACAATAAAGTTTATTTCTATAATTTCAAGATGAGTATTAGCAAAGATGCTTTTCTGATGTGCTAGTTGATTAATACTCCAGCAAAATAATGTGTGAGCTTGTGAATGCATTTCAACGTCTAAGTATAATTTAGATTCCTTTTTTTGTGGGGTGGGAATCAGGAGGAAGACAATGAGGTTCATGTGTGTAGCTCTGTTGCAGTAAATTAACAAGGAAATACTGCAGAACATCATGCTGCCTCATCTTTCTAATCCAAATTGCCCCATGATAATTTGGATGAAAATTTTGTATTCTTTATTGCAGGAGGTACTGAAACAGTTGCAGGGAAGTATTGAAGATGAAGCTATGGCATCTTCTGGACAAATTGATTTGCTGGAGCGACTTAAAGGTGTGTCCTGTGATTTGTGTTGAAAGATGAATGTCAGTCTTATGCTTGTCTGTACATAGTATTTGTAGTACTGGAAATTGTCAAATTTATCATTTACCTAAAGGAATTCATGGGCAAAGAAGCAGAAGATCAATGATCCTGCTTTTCTCATTGACACTTATGACCTTGAGCTATTTAACTCCATATGTCTTACATACCCACTTAGATTTTAAACTATTTAGGAGTAGGGATTGGTCCTTACGTGTACCTTTATAGAGTTATATAAATGCCAAAATACATACAAATTCTGTACTGTTGTGTGACCATTAAGTCTTATCCATATTGTTTATCAAGGTTTTACCACTACAGTCATAGAATAAGAACATAAGGAATGCCAAGCTGAGTCAGATCAAGGCCCAGCATTTTGTCTCCAACAATGGCCTATCGGGTCACAAGTACCCAGCAGATCCCAAAAAGTAAACCTATTTCTCTGACAGGCCGGACTAAATTAGCCATGACACTTGGGTGACATCATCCGACTGCACTGAATGGACTTTTCTCTCCTAGCTCATAGAGCTTTTGTTCTACTGAGCATGCATGGAAGTTCCCATATATGTGCTGCCTCGTGAGTCCCTCAGTCTTTTTTTGTCTGAGCATCTGCATGGATGTGTGCCCTCTCTCTAATTTTTTTAATGCTTTATAGTTTTTTATTGATCTAACTTACTTTGAGTGGTTTGCTGCCTTGGCAGCCCCTCAACTGCACTTTTCAGCGCTACTAAATAAAGCAGAAAGTTAGCAAAATTTAAAAAAGGAAATCTAATATGTCCTACTCCAAGAAGGCTGCCTTATTGAGTTCCAGGATTGCATGTGTGAGTGAAAGATACCCATCACTGATGACCACAATATTTGTTATAAATGACTGGGGCCAGACCACGACATAGCTAACTGCTATGACTGTGGCCAGATGTCACCAAGGTCCCACAGGAACAGGGTCTAGAAGATGGAAGAACTTTGCAGGTCAGTGAAAAGCTGGAATTGTTCCTCCATTTGGAGCATGGCCTCCTCGGGCTATCTCTTTGCCGAGTTGAGCAGAAGCTCCTCAAGCAAAGCTCTCCCTTCTACGGTGCTGATTTCTATCTCCACTGGGATTGAGCAAGGCATGAAAGCACTGCAAACAAGGGGCAGTGAGCCCTTCACAGGCTCTGCAGGTTTCATTGATGCATAAGAAAAAGAAGTGTCATGCATCGGAGCCAGCAGCATAGTCACCACTGCCACAGTTGAGATCACAATCAGTCCCATTGGTACACCTGACATCCTTGATACACTAGGCCCCAGCACCATTTACAAATTGCTACACTAGGCCCTTGGCACATTGATGCATTGGACCTCAGGCTCCATATTCTCATGAAAACACTTGGCTCTGATTCAACCAATGCAACTCTTCACTCCTTTGACATATTCAGCATCAGATCCATCCGTATTCTGGCCACTGGCGCAAGTGAAGCACCAGTCCCTGGTCCCATCAGTGCACTCAATATATTCAAGGCAGAAATGATCATTGAGAGGCCCTGAAGTTGATTCACTATACTCACATCTCTTCATGTGGTCATCCTTATCTCCGTCCCATCTGTTTGAGCAAGGACTTTGGAGATGCCAGATCTGATATGATTTGTAGTGCCTCTGCTCGTCTTGCATCCACCATTTGAGTTGATCCAGGAGAAGGGGGCACCCTCCTGGAGTCCATTAAGAGCTTCTTAAGAGGAAAAACCCTTTACTTAACAAAGATCTTTACTGTATATAATGAACCTTACAATTGATAACTACTATATAAAGTCAACTTACACTACATGATAAGATGATTTGATGTTTATGCAACATGACCCATGTTTATGTACCTATCCCATGATTCTGTAAACCGTTTTGATGGCGAAACTGAATGACGGTATAAAAAACACGATAAATAAATACTTGTTTTAGAAGATGATGTCTCTTCCCCCTACTCCTGATCAGAGGACACAGCAGCCCACAGACAGGTAACAGAATTGGTGGAGATTTTCTTTACCTCACTGGCACCTCACTGGAGGGCATTTTAAATCTTTCCTATCCAGAGTAATGGATTTGTTCACTCAAGAGGGAGAGGTCCTCTTGCCTCCACACCTTGGAAGCTCCCATCAGAAATCCCACTGGCAGGATCTTGTCCCCAACCATCCCTCTCTGTGAAGGTAGCTAGCCAATCTGAGGCAGGAACATCAGACACTGCCATCTGGAGCATACCCCAGGAACATTCTCCTCCAAGATGACTGAGGCTCCCCACCCTATTTGCCTTCATCATTACTGGGGTCATAAGTTAGTGTCTCTTCACCTTTCAGTTCCAAGGAATGGTTTATGGGGATTCCCTTCGACCTCCTACCTGATCATCGGAGTATTCTTTGGCCACCAGAAGACCTCTTGTATTCCAAATTCTTGGACAAGCTGAATAAAGTGATCAGAAGTAACATCGATAAGGATAAGGACCCCCACACCAAGGTTTTTGGACCTTCCAGATTCTGGAAGCTCCATCTGAGCCTGCAGCAATCCAGGTTTACTCGATCCTATTGGATTTACAAATGAGAATGTGGGAGAATCTGGCATCCTCGCCCCAGTAGCTAGAAAACTGGAGCTCAAATATAGAGTCAGTAAACAGGGTTTGGCATTGTCCAGCTACTGTTCCAGTTTGTGTGATCCAAACCCACATCCTTCTGACCCCCCTCAGCCAGCTCTCTTCACCCTGGAGATGCATTCCCCGTCATACTCATGTGCTCCTTCTGCAGCATCCATGTCAGTGCCACCAGCTGAAGAGTCTCCCTGGATCAGGGCCTCTACTGGCATTGTCTGACATCACGTGATGGGTCTCCTCCCGCCTGGCACCTGGACCTCTCAATCAATGCCAGCTTGGCCTTGATAGCCACCCTGGTGTTGCTCATCCACTGTTCTGGTCATCACTGAGAGACTGCTGACATCCTTGGCAATGCCCTCCCAGATCTTCCTCTTGATCTTCAAGGATGGCTTCTGACCAAAGAGTGCACTGTGCTTCTCACAGACTTAATGCACTAGAAGGCTCTTTTCTTCCTCTGTGAAGCACACATCGTATTTGACGTAGAATCTCTTCCAGCTGTTGGCTGCTGGTTCCTACTTGCTCATTGTTCGCAGATGTTGGTGTGAGTCTGATATAGGTCCCTACCTCCCTGAGCACTACTTCTACACTCTGCTCTCCCTCCCCCTGTTCTGACACATCCACCTGCTTTCATTTCTTCCCCCTCTAGCTGTACCCTCTATCTCTTGCATGCCATTCTCCTCCCACCCCACCTCCCCTCCCTGCCTACACTCCATTGACCTGTGCATCACATTCCTCCTGTCCTCTGTCACGACTCACTTGCCTGTCACACTCATCCGCTTCCCCTCAGTCATTCTCTCCACAGCCACAAGTACCCAGTCCACACTTTCAGGAACCTAAATACAAAAGTGGACAAAAGACAGCCAATCACAGACTAACAAAATATCAGACGCACTCTAAAAATTCACTTGAGCACAGTCAAAAGGATGGGAAACAGCAAGGGAAAAACAAGTAGCACAAAGGACACTGCTGAGCAATCACAATTGAACCACCACCAACTCAAACACCTACAAAACTTCCAGCTACTAGTTTAGAGCTTGCCTAACACCACCCAGCACTAACAAAATGACCCTGGAAGAAGCTGCATTTTATTTGCCTGAAAGGAGGCGTGCCCAAGAAAAAGATAGACATCTGTGCACCACCAATCACACTACAGGTCTGCTAGGTCACTTCTATCAACCAATAGAGAGTACTTCAGCATTTTTACTGCTAGTTTTATCACAAGTTTCTGCATGTCAGTTTTAATACCGCTTTAGGTATGTACTTTGGGTTTATAGTGGGTTTTTAAGGCCAGTTTGATTTGCGTATTATTAGTTTACTGTCTCGAATAATGCCACATGATTTTAATGTGCACGCTATGAAAACTCGGCGTTAGAATTCTGCATCTGTTTTGGCACATGTTTTATTAATTCAACCTCAGTATGTTATAGACATTTCCTCCAAGAACTTGTCCCAACATCTTTTAAACCTTGCTATGCTAGTTGCCTTGACCACTTCCTCTGGCAATAGATTCTGCAGCTTGATTGTGTGTTTAGTGAAAAATACTTTCTGCAGTTTGTTTTAAATTTACTGGTTGTTAGTTTCATGGTGTGTCCACTTATTTTTGTATTATTTAGAAACAGAAAAATAGAAACATGATGGCAGAAAGGACCATATGGCCCATCTAGTCTGCCCATCCACACTAACTACTCAGCTCTACAATTCCTACTGCTCCCTCAGAGATTCTCTGTGCTTATCCTATGCTTTATTTAATTCATATACTGTCCTTTATTTCACCGCCTCCCTGAGGAGGCTGTTCAATCTATCCACTACTCTCTCTGTAAAAATTTATTTAGATTATGCTGATCTCTACCCCCTTTTATCCTCATCACATAGCCCCTCATTCTTGAACCTCCTTTCCTTTGAAAGAGGTCCGTCTCCTGCGCATGGAAGTATTTAAATCTCTCATCTCTCCTAATCCCGCCTTTCCTCTAGGATATACATGTTTAGATTTTTTTTTTTTTATATTGATTTTTATTGTTGTGACAAAAGCAACAAACAAGTGCAACCATACAACTCAACCAGTCACAGTTTCTTATACCCACAAGTGTATGTACAGTTCAAACAAAGAAAACTGATTCAACAAATGCTGAAGTCCAGCCACACTCTTTTAGTGTTTAGATTTTTAAGCCTGTCCACATAAGCTTTACAGCAAAGACCACAGATCATTTTAGTAGCCATGCTCCAACTGGTTTATAACCTTTTGAAGATGCAGTCTGCAGAACTGTACACAATATTCCAAATGAGGTCTTATTGGTGGCTTATACAGGAGCAATATCGCCTCCTTTTTTTTTTTTTTCTGATAATCATTCCTCTTCCTGTGCATCCAAGCATCATTCTGGGTTTTGCCATTATCTAATCCACTTGTTTGGCCACCTTAAGATCACCAGATACTAGGCATATGCATTCATTTCATTTTTTCGTTATTTATACATGTAAAGCATAGACTTTATAATACACACATAACTAAGAACATGCCACACCGGGTCAGACCAAGGGTTGATAAAGCCCAGCATCCTGCTTCCAACAGTGGCCAATCCAAGCCATAAGAACCTGGCAAGTACCCAAAAACTAAGTCTATTTCATGTCACTGTTGCTAGTAATAGAAGTGGCTATTTTCTAAGACAACTTAATAGCAGGTAATGGATTTCTCCTCCAAGAACTTATCCAATCCTTTTTTAAACACAGCTATACTAACTGCACTAACCACATCTTCTGGCAACAAATTCCAGAGTTTAATTGTGCGTTGAATGAAAAAGAACTTTCTCCGATTAGTTTTAAATGTGCCACATGCTAACTTCATGGAGTGCCCCCTAGTCTTTCTATTATCCGAAAGAGTAAAAAAACCGATTCACATCTACCCGTTCTAGACCTCTCATGATTTTAAACACCTCTATCACATCCCCCCTCAGCCATCTCTTCTCCAAGCTGAAAAGTCCTAACATCTTTAGTCTTTCCTCATAGGGGAGCTGTTCCATTCCCCTTATCATTTTGGTCGCCCTTCTCTGTACCTTCTCCATCGCAATTATATCTTTTTTGAGATGCGGCGACCAGAATTGTACACAGTATTCAAGGTGCGGTCTCACCATGGAGCGAAAGAGGCATTATGACATTTTCCGTTTTATTCACCATTCCCTTTCTAATAATTCCCAACATTTTGTTTGCTTTTTTGACTGCCGCAGCACACTGAACTGACAATTTCAATGTGTTATCCACTATGACGCCTAGATCTCTTTCTTGGGTTGTAGCACCTAATATGGAACCTAACATTGTGTAACTATAGCATGGGTTATTTTTCCCTATATGCATCACCTTGCACTTGTCCACATTAAATTTCATCTGCCATTTTGTTGCCCAATTTTGTAGCCTCACAAGGTCTTCCTGCAATTTATCACAATCTGCTTGTGATTTAACTACTCTGAACAATTTTGTATCATCTGCAAATTTGATTACCTCACTTGTCGTATTTCTTTCCAGATCATTTATAAATATATTGAAAAGTAAGGGTTCCAATACAGATCCCTGAGGCACTCCACTGCCCATACCCTTACACTGAGAAAATTGTCCATTTAATCCTACTCCCTGTTCCTGTCTTTTAGCCAGTTTGTAATCCACGAAAGGACATTGCCACCTATCCCATGACTTCCTCTCATGAGGAACTTTGTCAAATGCCTTCTGAAAATCCAAGTACACTACTACATCTACAGGTTCACCTTTATCCACATGTTTATTAACTCCTTCAAAAAAGTGAAGCCCTTTTTTGAGGCAAGGCTTGCCTTGGGTAAAGCCATGCTGACTTTGTTCCATTAAACCATGTCTTTCTATATGTTCTGTGATTTTGGTGTTTAGAATACTTTCCACTATTTTTCCTGGCACTGAAGTCAGGCTGACCGGTCTGTAGTTTCCCGGATCGCCCCTGGAGCCCTTTTTAAATATGGGGGTTACATTAGCTATCCTCCAGTCTTCAGGTACAATGGATGATTTTAATGACAGGTTACAAATTTTTACTAATAGGTCTGAAATTTCATTTTTTAGTTCCTTCAGACCTCTGGGGTGTATACCATCCGGTCCAGGTGATTTGCTACTCTTAAGTTTGTCAATCAGGTCTACCACATCTTCTAGGTTCACCGTGATTTGGTTCAGTCCATCTGAATCATTACCCATGAAAACCTTCTTACCCATGATAGTATGCATGAACTTTTAATAACTCAAGTTTCCTAGCGTGTAGCAGATGGACTCAAAACAAGTGGGTATAGTGTGCTCTTGCTAGCAGTTGGAGATGGATCTGACGTCAGCACGGGTACATATACCCCCACAGGAAGTGCCGCAAATCAGTAATTTCTGTCTCCAAAGCAGTTTGGAGCTACCTCACGCTCGCTGAGCGTGTTCCTAAATTCTAACGACTAAATTCCTAGAAGAAACGTATTGAAGACAAGCCCCGCACTCCTGTGGTGTGATACCAGGCGGTCACTCACCCAATTGAGTTTCCCGAGCTGACTTCCGTGGTCCCTCGGAGGTAAGAGCCTCGGTCCGGTGGCCGGTTCGCGGCAGGGACCTAGCCCCCGAGTGAGAAGGGCTCGGGCGCGGCTTGGCCCCCGAGCGAGACAAGTTCGGGCACGGCCTGGAGGCAGCCTCGGTCCCGGCGTGGACTTGGCCCCCGAGCGAGACTGGTTCGGGAGCGGCCTAGAGGCAGCGGGCGCACTGCTTTATGCGCGGCGGTGAAGGTACTCACCCTCTCCCCCCGCAGCCGGAGACCGCCCGGGTCGCAGCCGGGAAGCACCGAAGACAAGGTAAGGCGTATATCTTTACTTGGTCTCCAAGGAAGTGTGGATTAACTGGGCCTGCCTACGAGGCAGCACACCAAGGAGGTCGCCATTTTTGCCTGCCTACTCACCTTCGCCGATGAGCAAGTTGTTAGCGCCCGCGATAGGCGCACGTTGTTAGCGCCCGCGATAGGCGCACGTTGTTAGCAAATTGATAAGCCGCCCGTGTATAGGCGCACGTTTATAAGACGCCCGTGTATAGGCGCCCGTGAAAAGGCGCCCATCTCGGACGCCCATGTATAGACGCCCGTTCTAGGCGCACTTTATTGGGCGACACCGAATTTCAGGCGAATGGAGCATAAGAGAGCCCATGCGGCCGCAGAGCCGGCACCTCCAGAATCTGGCATGAAAGCTCTAAGCCTCTGCTCAGCATGCAACCTCAGAGCCACACAGAGCGAGGAAGCAGACTCACTTTGTGCCCAATGTGAGGAGGCCATGGGAGTTCCAGGACAGGACCGGCCCCAGCCCAGCGGTTCCTCAGGGAGCACGCCGGACTTAGCAGGCCATGGCGAGCAACCAGGGAACCCGAGAGACCTGGTGCCCCTACGGCCAGATCCGGCTTCGCTTTCCTGGGTGGAATTATTCAAGGGGATTCACGCCTTTGTCCAGATGCAGTCTGCTCCTCGAACAGGTCTTTCCGTCCCGGTGGATCCGGTGCCTGGCCCCTCGAGACCTAGGCGCGGCCACTCGCCTCCCGACAGCCCTGATTATGGGGATTCAGATTTCTCCCAGGACAGTGAGGAGCCCCCCGAGGAGGGTGAACTTCCCTCAGAGATAGAGCCATATCGGACTATGAGGCACTTCTTTCGGAAAGAGGATCTTTCAGGCCTAGTCTCACAATGCCTATCGGAACTGTCCATTCCGGGCCAGGTCACCCCAGGGGACCCTAAAATGAACCCCCTGTTAGAGGGCCTGCGCCAACCGGCTCACCATTTTCCCCTCCTACAAGCAGCACAGCAGCTAATCGATCTGGAATGGAAGGCCCAGAGGCCTCATTCAAAGGGGGTCGGGCCTTGGCAGGCATGTACCCTCTGGATCCGGTGTCCAAGGAGCTGCTGGCGTGCCCCAAGGTAGACGCCATAGTTAACGCAATAGTGAAGCACGCCACCATTCCGGTTGAGGGGGGAGCGGCCCTCAAGGATTCACATGACAGACGCATGGACACCATTCTGAAACAAGCTTTTGAGGTAGCAGCCATGTCCCTACGAATCGCGACCTGCTGCACCGTGGTGACGCATTCCTGTTTATCACAGGCGAGAAACAACACCCAGGGAGCAGACATGGAATCAGCTCTCGCATTTCTCACTGACGCAGCCTCCGACCTCGTCCGTATGGTAGCCAAGGGAGTGTCCTCCTCAGTGGCAGCCAGGAGACAGCTTTGGCTACGTAATTGGGCGGCCGACTCGTCCTCCAAGACACGACTCACAAGAATGCCCTTTAAGGGTTCCTTACTGTTCGGCAGCGATCTCGAGAACTGGGCTACTAAATGGGGTGCCTCTCCATTACCCCGTCGCTGGAATACCTAGAGGTCCAATGCGACACCCGAGAAGACATGGTCAGCCTGACCTCCAAGAGAAAGTCAAGACTCCAGAGTCATCTGCAGGCCCTGCTGAGTGCCAGCCGGCCCACAGCTCGGGATTACCTACAGGTCCTCGGTTTCATGGCATCCACTCGGGAGGTGGTGCCATGGGCGCGGGCTCATATGAGACCGTTGCAACGTGCCCTTCTATCTCGATGGAGCCTACGATCACAGAACTAACCCGTACACCTACCTCTTCCGGCCAGAGTGCAGTATCAGCTACGGTGGTGGTTGCAGCCTGGCCACATGAGCCGGGGGTCTAGAATGTCCTTCCCAACCTGGATTCTGCTCACCACAGATGCCAGCCTGAATGGATGGGGAGCACACTGCGAGGAACTCACCGCCCAAGGGCGGTGGACCAGAGAAGAATCAAGGTGGAACATCAACCGACTAGAGGCACGGGCAGTCAGGCTAGCGTGCCTGCGATTTGCCCACAGACTTCGCGACAGAGCGGTCAGAGTGATGTCAGACAATGCCACCACGGTGGCATACATCAATCGTCAGAGCGGAACCAGAAGCCAACAAGTGTCCCTGGAAATAACTCCCCTGATGATTTGGGCAGAGGCAAATCTCCAGGACATCTCCGCCGTCCACATTGCCGGGAAGGACAACACGACGGCAGACTTCCTCGGCAGAGAAAGCCTAAACCCGGGGGAGTGGCAGCTGTCACCCACAGCTTTTCAGATAATTGTGGATCAATGGGGGACGCCAGCCATGGACCTCTTGGCGGACAGGTCCAATGCTCAAGTTCCCAGATATTGCAGCCGGGATCCTCGAGCCCAGGGGATCGATGCCCTGGTACAGCCGTGGCCTCAGGGGATCCTGCTATACACCTTTCCTCCATGGCCCCTGCTGGGCGCCATTGTACACCGGATTCAGCGACACAGAGGCCTAATTCTTCTAGTGGCCCCGGACTGGCCAAGAAGACCCTGGTACGCAGACATGAGAAGACTACTGGCAGGGAACCCTCTACCTCTGCCTCCCTACAGGGACCTGCTGCGGCAAGGTCCCATCCTCCACGAGGATCCGGCTCAATTCTCTCTTACGGTCTGGCCATTGAGAGGGCTAGACTGAAGAAAAGGGGATACTCGGAGCCGGTTATAGATACACTCCTCCAAGCACGCAAGTTCTCCACATCCCTAACATATATCAGGATCTGGAGAGTTTTTGAAGCCTGGTGCGACTCTCACGGCACCAATTCGCATGCCGCTATGATTTCTATCATTTTGGACTTCCTACAAGATGGACTTCAGAAAGGTCTGTCCCTCAGCTCCATCAAGGTTCAGGTAGCAGCGCTGTCTTGCTACGGTCCCAGGAGTGACGGCAACACCATTGCCAACCACCCAGACGTCTCACGTTTCCTGAAAGGAGTCAAGCACATTCGCCCGCCACTGAAGTGGCCAGTGCCCTTGTGGAATCTCAACCTAGTATTGGAATTTTTGGCGGGATCAGCCTTCAGGCCCCTTCGAGGCCTGTCCCTCCGTTTGTTAACCTTGAAGATGGTGTTCTTGCTGGCTGTGTGTTCAGCACACGGCATCTCAGAGCTACAAGCACTATCCTGTCGTGATCCATTTCTCAGAATTACTCCAGAGGCTATCCATCTTCGCACAGTTCCATCCTTTGTACCCAAAGTGGTCTCACACTTTCACCTCAACCAAACCATATCCTTGCCTACCACGGAAGGTTTGAAGAAGTCGGAGGAAGGTCGAATGCTACGCCATCTCGACATCAGCAGGCTGCTGTCCAGATACCTGGAAATGTCAGAAGCAGTACGAAAGACGGACCACCTGTTCGTCCTGCACAGCGGGAAGAAGCAAGGGGAAGCGGCCTCACAGCCAACCATCGCCCGCTGGAGTAAAGAAGTTATCAAGGCAGCCTACATAGAGGCGGGAAAACCACCGCCTCTACAGGTCAAGGCTCATTCTACCAGAGCACAATCGGCCTCTTGGGCAGAAGCTAAACTGCTGTCGCCTGCAGAGATATGTAAAGCGGCGACGTGGTCCTCCCTCCATACCTTCTCCAGATTCTACCGTCTGGATGTCCAGGCCCGGGAGGACACAGCATTTGCGAGGGCAATCCTAAACAGTCCTCCCGCCCAGTCCAGGAGTAGCTTTTGTACATCCCACTTGTTTTGAGTCCATCTGCTACACGCTAGGAAATGTAGAGATTACTTACCTGATAATCTCGTTTTCCTTAGTGTATGCAGATGGACTCAGCATCCCGCCCGGCTGCCGGTATACATGGGGATTCACCGACTCACGGTAAGCCATGTTTTCTTATATAGGGCATCCACCCTGCCGGGTATCGACGCCTTCCGGTTGAGGACACTGGCGGTCTCCAGCTACTTTCAATCGGTCAGGGTAATCATGTTCATTTAATCGATCGGTCAGTCACACATATATCCATAAAAGCTTTTGCAAGGAAGATTACTGATTTGCGGCACTTCCTGTGGGGGTATATGTACCCGTGCTGACGTCAGATCCGTCTCCAAATGCTAGCACGAGCACACTATACCCACTTGTTTTGAGTCCATCTGCATACACTAAGGAAAACGAGATTATCAGGTAAGTAATCTCTACATTATGTGAACACTATCCATTTTTATGTTTATACTATAAAGTCTGCAAGTTACACGCATAACTCGGAAATGAATGCACATCCCTACCAGATACAATCACCCCCCAGATCCCACTTTTCTTTTGCTCTTAGAATAATTTTTTCCCTAGACTGTACCACTCCTTTGGGTTTTTGAAAGGGTAAATAACCCGATTTTATAAACTTCTACCAAGTTTCCTCTGAGCTGTCTCTTTTCCAAGCTAAAAGGTTCTAACCTGTGTAGTCTCTCATCCTCTGTATCATTTTTGTTACCCTGCTGTCCACCTTTTCTAGTCAATTAAGTTAATATTTGTCAGAAGCTGGGGACACATGGCTGACTTCTGGGTTTCCCTTTCTTGGCATCCTGTGTGGTTCTGCAAGTTGGCCTGCTGTTGGCCTGCTTGGGGAGTATGCAGGAATGCCTGAGAAGAACTGGGGGGTTATCAGGGTCACAAGTGAAGGGGCAGGGAGCATATGGTATGTTGGTATGTTGAGAGATGTGCCTCCCCGCATCCCACAGCTGCAAGTGGCTCTTCCTGGTATATATCCTTTAAACAACCATATATCCTTTAAACCAGTGGTTCTCAACCTTTTTTTGGCCGGGACACACCTGACAAATGGTTCTCATATGCGTGACACACTGAACATGTGACCATCACGGGGCTAAGTGTAAACATGCACTCTGCATCCACAGGACTCCCCTCAACCCTCAGCAATGAGTGCAGAGCAGATCTAGGGCATAACCCGTACAAGTCACCATACAAAAAAAAGATATTCTGGTTCTGATGACATCTCAGTAAAAGCAAAACAAACTCCCTTTACTACCAGGCACAATAGCCTTCCTTATGAAAAGACAGTAATTTACCACTAATGCATATCCTATTGAGAAAACACATCAAATAAGATTGATACAAATGCCTACATGCTAGTAAAACACCTCACTTTGGTCACACACCCAGAACTGACCTTCACCAAATACAGAAAAAACACAAATTATAAATATGGAGACAGAAACTGGAACGGAAAACCAAAAAAGCCACTCTGCATACAGTGCGAACCTGGAGAAATGGAAAGAGAAATATAGCACCTAACAGACTCAGGATTTGCAATAATGCACACAAACTAACCTGCACAAAGTTACACCTGTATTACGGAACACATGCAAACAGTAACAACCCTATCTAAGAAATACAACTATTAAACCAGGCCCTAAACACTAAAACATTTCCTATTGGGAAAACAGAATAAGCCAAGCTGCTACAGAGCCCCACACAGAAATCATTGTAAAGTTATAACAAAAATGTTACAAAGCAGCTGCTGAACAGAATAATATTCAATTAAATACTCATAAAAATTATTAAAACATGTCCAAATATCAATAAAATATTTCAAAACAGCAGACATCGCATAATACCCAATAATTAGAATGGCAGTCAATCAAGAAAAATAAATTTAAAAAGCCACCTTTACTTACCTTCTCCAGCAACTCTCCTACTCCTTTCCCTTCCAGGCCAATAGCACTAACCAGAAGCAGCAAGGGCTGCTGAAGCTCTGTCCTCAATCTTCTTCCTTAGCACCCACAACCAGTCACTCACACACACACCCCCAAATAGACCCCACGACCAGTCTCGGTCTCTTTCACACCAGTCATCTTCCTGACCAGTTTCTCTCTCTCACACAGAAACACATCACCTCCCTGACCAGTCTCGCTCTCTCAATCACACTCATGTTCTCTTATATACAAGCTCTCAATCACACACAAAAGCTCTTACACCCATTCACACCAGCTCTCACCCAGGCTTCCATTCACACCCCTACACACAAGCTCTCACCCAAGCACCCATTCACACCCAATGACACAAGCTCTCACCCAGGTACCCATTCACACCCACAGACACAAGCTCTCCCCCAAGTACCCATTCACACCCTCCGACACAAGCTCTCCCCCAGGCACCCATTCACACCCTCAGACACAAGCTCTCACCCAGACATCCATTCACACCCACAGACACAAGCTTTCACCCAGACATCCATTCACACCCACAGACACAAGCTCTCACCCAGACATCCATTCACACCCACAGACACAAGCTTTCACCCAGGCATCCATTCACACCCACAGACACAAGCTCTCACCCAGACATCCATTCACACCCACAGACACAAGCTTTCACCCAGGCATCCATTCACACCCACAGACACAAGCTCTCACCCAGGCATCCATTCACACCCACAGACACAAGCTTTCACCTATGCATCCAATCACACCCTCAGACACAAGCTTTCACCCAGGCATCCATTCACACCCACAGACACAAGCTTTCACCCAGGCATCCATTCACACCCACAGACACAAGCTCTCACCCAGGCATTCATTCACACCCTCAGACACAAGCTCTCACCCAGGCACCCATTCACACACAGACACACCAGCTCTCACCAAAAATAACTTCTTCCTTCATTGCAGGGATAGGCTCCGGTTCCGCCGTGGCTTTAATCCGGCGGGCCTTCTTTTTTCAGCGCCACGGGGATGGGCGCCTCAGTCAGAGGTCGGGTTTCCTCTTCGTCGCTAGGGGTCGGGTTTTCCTCTTCACCGCTACGGGGCTGGGCTCCCGTAGCGGCCTTGCACCGTCGGGGTTGGGTTTTCTCTTCACTGCTACGGGGCTGGGCTCCCGTAGCGGCCTTGCACCATCGGGGTTGGGTTTTCTCTTCACCGCTACGGGGCTGGGCTCCCGTAGCGGCCTTGCACCGTCGGGGTTGGGTTTTCTCTTCACCGCTACGGGGCTGGGCTCCCGTAGCGGCCTTGCACCGTCGGGGTTGGGTTTTCTCTTCACCGCTACGGGGCTGGGTTCCCGTAGCGGCCTTGCACCGTTGGGGTCGGGTTTTCTCTTCACCGCTACGGGGATGGGCTCCCGTAGCGGCCTTGCTTCGTCGGGGTCCTACACTGCTATTCCTCCCACCCCACTCCCGGACAGTGCCATGCCTGCCTCACCGGCCAATCAAAGGCTTCCTCCCTTCTTCCTACTACCACTGGCAGGGAGGAGGCTTCCGATTGGCCTGCGCGGGGGAAGGCAAAATGAAGGAGGCTTCCCATTGGGCAGTGGGGGTAGGAAGAAAGGAAGCTTTCAATTGGACCGCGGGGGCTGGAAAAAGGGAGAAGGAAAGTACAATGGGGCAGTGGGACACCGGGAGACGCGACACACCTGGCGGTGTTTGGCGACACACTAGTGTGTCGCGACACACCGGTTGAGAAGCGCTGCTTTAAACAACCATTCAATAGTTTAAACAGTTAATTTTTTAATTATTTGCTTCTCTACTACAATACTTAATGGAACTTGAGTGGTACATTTATGCACTGTACTAGAAGGTACAATGTTTGGAAAATATGTTTATCTTTTCAAAGTATAGATATGGTAAGATGCCCCACATCTGCCATTGTAGCTTTCTGCTCAGCTATAATATCTTGTGCTTTTTCTTTTGGTTTTCAGAATTGAATTTGGAGAGCAACAGTTTTGCTGGAATGAAAGTAAGGTCAAAGATGTCCTTGCGGTCTTGTGGAAGTAGAGAAGGGTCTGTGTCTGGTCGTTCTGGGGAATGCAGTCCTGTTCCTATGGGTTCTTTTCCAAGACGAGGTCTTACAAATGGAAACAGAGAGAGTACTGGCTATTTGGAAGAACTAGAAAAAGAGAGGTAATTTTTCTCATATACATAGTAGTGCGGATTACAAGCTATATTACTACAAATAAAATATGGGTCAAATCAAACCAAAATTTCAATGTTTGGGTTTCAGTGCAGAAAATTTGACAGCCAGGAATATGTTAAACTGGTTTGTGTGCCAATTTTTTATTATATATCCTTTCCAGTGGGCTGTTCAGAATCCCAACTTCAGTTTGTACTTAAAATATGACTTGGGCTGAGCATGGAGGTCAACCCATAGTGCTACAGTGCTGCAGACTCAAGTTCAAGGGTGCTCTGTAGCAGAACTGGCAGGACTCAGATGTTACCACATCTGAGTCCTGCCAGTTCTGCTTGGAACAGTGCTAAGTGATAGCTTGGAACAGTGCTAAGTGATAGCTTTGAAGGAAATTTTACTCAGGCCAGCAAGGGTTTCTGAGTTGTCCCAGCATACTGTTTGTATGGGGAAATGTAAAACAATGAGGGGAAAATTCAGGGATAAAAATAACTAACAGGACTAGAAGTTGCTGTTTGACTGAAATTACCACTTTAGTGTTAACCAAAAGATGAGGATGGAAAAAGAAGGGTCTGAAGCTTTTCCAAGAAGATATGAGCTGTAATATTCTAGACTCCCACCATAAAGAACTGCAGAAGTCAAGATCTTTCCTAAATTGAAACAACTTGGCCCATTAAGCCAATCTTAACATTTAAAGAGAATGAGGACTTGAGGTAGTTCACTGACATCCTGAAAATGTACATGTAGGATAAAGTATTAATAGTGTGCCATACTACTGAAATAAAGGTGAGAAGAAACAGGTTGTAGGCAGAGCTGGCGTTTGGGTGGGGTGAGTCGGGCAATCTCCCAAGCTCTCTATAAGCACCCTGGGCACCGCCTGCATCTCTCATCCCATGTCGGCCAAAGAGATCTGGCGTGGCCACAACAGGATAAGAGTCTTGGCATGACTGCAGCAGATCCCATCCCATCGTGGCCAAAGACAGTCTCGGGTTGGCCGCAATGGATTCCCTCATGCCCTTGGAACCCCCCCTTGCCTAAAAGAAGACTCCCTGATAGTCTAGTGGTGACCTGGAATGCCCCCTAGTTTTGGGCTGGTTGACGTCATTTTCTAAAATGGTGTTGACCATCCTTTGCCTCTATTAGGAGGCACTCCAGGCCATCACTAAGACTACCAAAGAGTCTTCTTTTAGGTAAGGCAGGGTCCAGGGAATGCATTGTGTGTGGGGGAGAGGGGATCCAAGGGGTTGGAGGGGGGGGGGGGGGAGCAGATACTGGGATCATGGGAGGTTTTTGATTTGGGAGGGAGAGGGGGCACTTTTCACCTAGGGTGCCATTTGCCCTAGATCTAGCTCTGTTTACAGGTAATATCCTCTTGTTTGACTAACTTAATATATTGAACTTATTTTTGAGTTATACTCTTTGTAATCAGTTCTATGAAAAGGTGAAGGTAATAGAACTCGGAATCTATATGGCATCTTACTATAGGCTAGTCCTATAGTAAGGTGCCATATGCAACTTGTTTACAAACCTTTATTTCTGCATATTTAAGTAGATTAACATGGTGACCATATTGCCCATCAGAGATGAGGTTTGCATTGGCTTTTTATCTGAGTGGAATATGTGATTACATTGAAAAAAAGTTTCCTTTTTTGCAGACTTACATTTTTAACCTTATTTCAACGTTAGGCTATTTTTTCCTATAAAATTTTTATTTGCAGTTCATCATACTTGTTTGATTATTTTTTTTTCTTACTTTAAATATAATTTAGTAATAAATATGTAATGAACACGAGGAAATGGATCGGTAAAATAGGACTTTATTGAATCTTGCCCGACTCTGGCCGAGTTTCGCTCAACGAGTTGCCTCAGGGGCTTAAGAGCCACTTAAATTGGCACCATCACGAACACATTATTACAGAGAAGCATGAATATCTCGTATGCTACAATTGCATATTAGAGAAATATTCATCAGCAGAAACAAACTATTGAAGTGATTATGAGACCGCCACTTTGTTTTCACTCTATTGACAGCGGCAGGCTGGAAAAACTATGACGCATAAATCTACCCGCTGCTCACCGTTGAGCGAAACTCGGCCAGAGTTGGGCAAGATTCAATAAAGTCCTATTTTACCGATCCATTTCCTCGTGTTCATTGCTATCAGCCATCTTGGATCTGCTATCGTAATAAATATGTATACATTTTTTCAAACGTTTGATGCAGCTTTAATTGCCTGTTGTTTTGAGCTCTAAGACCAGTATTTCCTGCTTACTGCGCTGCTTTGGCTCTACTCTGCTTCTAGGATTTCTGAGTGAACTTTGCAGCCTCTGGTTGGGAACCTCAAATCTAGCTCTCTGCTTCCTAAACAGATTAGTAACAAAGGCATTTATTTTTCCCTAATTACTCAGTCCATAACCGGTCTTCATTTAAAGCATCAGTACAACCTAGATTCCACAAAATATCAGCTTGCTTATTTCTTAACCTACTGTGAAAGCAATAAAATTGTTATATTTTCTTTTTTTTTTTTTTTTTGTTTTGCACATCCTGTTTTTACATTTTATAGCTGCCATGCATCCTGTGTGATTTAAATTTCCTTCCCTTAGGCCATACTGCTGTTTATGCTATATTTATGCTTTACTTTGGTCTGTGTTATAACTATATGATACCTGCAAATTAGTCTGCATAGCATCCTTGATTTCCCTATAATAATGGCAGTTGCTAAACATGAGATGTTTTCCAAAGATCTAAGTGAAAGGAAAAATAATTTTATTTTAATCACCATCTGAATTATCAAAATAAAAAGCTTTGAACTATTGTAAATGACTGATTTAGAGAGAGGGCATTTGCAGGCTTATAGTCAGATAAATTTTAGTGCTGTAAGCTCTGACTAAAAATAAATGATGATCCTTCTGTTCTACAAGGACAAGCAGGATGGCAGTCCTCATATGTGAGTGATGAAATCTGAAGGAGCCCGGCTGGAACTTTTATGTCAAAGTTCCTAGAACTTTGACTGTGCCTCACTGGGCATGCTTAGCATGTCCCTATATACCATACATCCTCAGGGGGCCCCTCCAGTTTTTTCTTTTCTTTTTGTGGAGCCCACTGGTCATGGTTTTTCACTCTCCTGCATACCATGGCATTTTTTTCTAGTAACATTTGCAGGTTCATTCGTCATGGTCTTATTTCTTTTCCTCTTAGTGCCTAGGTAGGTTTTTGGTTGTTTTTCTACGTTTCTGTTCCCCATGCCTGACCGTTGCACCTTTTTGTGCACCAAAGGGTATTGACTGTCTTATGGTCATTGAGTTTCATTTGTTTCCCTTCTTTTCCAGCCATCCATGGGGAGGAAAACCAGCCTCTTCCAATGATACCTCTAGTGAACCAGGGTTATGGTTATCATGGATCTCATGATAGATATATCCTGTGCCTGGGGTCATCACATCATTTTCTGAGGTATTGGCTGTGCGTGACAATGATCTCCAAAGGATGACTGTATCATCTGGAGCTGATGGACAGGTACTTCAGGCATCGAAAGACTGACCCCTTCAGCATTGGAGGCATCGACATCAAGGGACCCCTGATGCCAGAAAGGCATTGGCATCAAGGGGACATTACCCTCCGACATCGAGCATTGAGAAGGACTAAAGAGATAAGCCATTACCTGTCTCTTCCCACTTGAAGAAGGCATTGAGTTCTGCCTCTTGAACTCCGGCATCAAGCAAAGACAAAGAAACATCGGTCTTCTTTGTTGTGTGAGGCCAGGAGTGGAGACTGTCCAGCTGCAGCCAAAAAAACCTCAAAGCAGTCCTGGAAATATAACTCATCCTCATTGATGGCCTAGGAACTGCACCTGTCTCTGGGGGTCCAGATGTCACTCACTGGTATATTTCTGAGTTCCCAGGAAGATGTGGCCACACCCTCCTGTCCCCCTGTCTGTTGACACTGACTATTTTCGAGGAGGACTTGGACAAAAAGATAATAGTAGACCTTGGGCAAGACACTGTGAGACTTTAATTCTCCGGCATTGAGGATATCAAAGTCAACGTTGTGTGCTGCTTAAGTCCCTCCTGTTGCCCAGTGAACTAGCACCAGTGTCCATGCCAATTTCTTTTCCCAAAGGGGAATATGTGTTAATGGTGACTGCCCCAATGTTGATCTCCAGCCTAATGGGGGAGGAAGCTTCCCCAAGGTGCCAGGATTCCTCAGGTTCCCATCCCAAGTCAACAAGTGCTCCTCTCTCTAAGGCTATATCGGTAGAATGGGCATCATCTGGGTCTTCACTACTGGCCTACCAGTCAGGGTGAGATGAGACTCTGGTAACCTTTCTTGGGGGTATGGCTATAGATCCAGTGATTTCTCTAACAAAAAGGGATTGATGGGTCTCCTCTATGATCCTTCTCCTCCCTCAGAAAGAAGGAAGTTCTCTCTTGAGGACCTCTCATTCACTGACTTTGTTCAAAGAATGTTGGAGACTATGTCCTTTAATGATGGAGGATTAGAACTGAAATAAAATGTAGGGCATCCTCCAATTTATGGAGCCCTCTAAGGAGGTCATAATAATCCCAGTTCAAGACTCCTTAAAGAGGTTCAGATGAGTTATGTGGGAGCAATCCCATTCTGTGGCTGCTGTTAACATGAAGGTGGACACAATTTATCTCTGGCTGGCTCGTGCTTTCTTTAGATTGTAGTCGTGGCTGAGTGGTTAAGGCTATGGACTTGAAATCCATTGGGGTCTCCCCTGGCAGGTTTGAGTCCTGCCGATTAGGCACCTTAGGTGCTTTGATGGCTGAGTGATCTAAAGTGCTGAACTTAAGGGTTCTTTCTTTAAGTCCATTACCTGCTATTAATTAAGTAGACTTAGAAAATAGCCACTGCTCTTACTAGCAATGGTAACATGGAATAGACTTAGTTTTTGGGTACTTGCCAGGTTCTTATGGCCTGGATTGGCCACTGTTGGAAACAGGATGCTGGGCTTGATGGACCCTTGGTCTGACCCAGCATGACATGTTCTTATGTTCTTATCTTGGCAGGTGGTCGAATTTTCTCTCAAAGGACCAAGAGGACTAGGACCACTCCTCTGTGCCCCTGAGAGAGGATTCTAGAACCTTGATTGGGCAGAAAATATTTCAGGGAGCTATGTTAAATGCCCTCATAGCCTTTTACCACTCTTTAAGGGCCTGTATATGTGGGACTTATTGAAGCAGATGCAGGAGGTGGCTGAGCAGGTTCCTCAAAAGCAGTAATGTGGAAAACATATGGTCTCTGCCTTGGGAATTGGAACCCACAGACTTGCCTGGCTGTGGGCCTCAGACCTCTGACCTGAGGTCCAGGAAACTTGTGGATGAGCCATGCACTGGGAATAATCTCTTCAAAAAGCAATAGTGCAGATATGTGAACACTGTGAAATGCTTCAACAGCCGCTCTGGACCTGCCCTACTCTTCAAGGAGGTAACTGAGAATGGGGCAGAGGAAGCACTTTTCTAGTGAGGGAGGTGCTGTCCACTGTAACCCTCATTCCCATATTCAGCAGGCCCCTCATGCTTATCTTTGGCAATAGTAGGCCCCTAAGCCACCGCCAGCATCTATCAACACCTGGGATGTGGTTTTGACTGAATCACAGAGAGCATGGCCTGCATGCCTTTGTATCTGTGCCAGAGGACCTTCCTGATGGCACAGTGTAACTTTGATATATGGGTCCTTAGCATTGTAAGAAAATAGTATAGATTACATCTATTGTCTTCTTTCATATCATCCCTGGACTCCAGCTGGGGTCACTCATCACATCAATACAGATGTGCGCATAGCGGCGTGCACAACTGAGTTGCGCGCAACTGAGTACACTCGTACACATAACTATACTCACAATCGCATTTACAACTGCACGCGCGCAGACACATAGAGACAATGGCACCGGCGCCCAAGAAGGCGCCCAAGAAGGCCAGAAGGCACTCTCTTTGCACAGCCTGCCACATAAGAGCTGCTCAGCCTGAATTGGAGTCCTGTCTATGTCAATATTGCGAAGAAGCCCAGGGGGAACCAAAGCCTGGTCCCTTACTGTCGGGGAAATGGTTCCAGAACTACCGACGATAGCTCCCCGGATCTATGCATCTTCAAGATGGCTTCCCCACAGGAGGGCACCGCTGTGGCCCCTACTCCGACTCCCCCTGGGATTAACATGGACCTTCTCCTGGTTGGAATTTTTCCAAGGCCTGCAAGCCTTCGTTCAGGCGCAATCAGCCCCGGCTGCACCCCGGGCTCAACCCCTGCCGGAAGCACAAGATCCTCCCGGCCCTGCTCGGATACTTCGAGACATGCCTCGCCTAACCAAGAACTTCCCTGACAGGGACCCAGACAACTCAGATGATGAGGGTGACTCCCTGGAAGAAGGAGAAATCCCTCCAGGAATGGAACCATACCGAACCATGCTTCGCTTCTTCCATAAGGATGAATTACCAGCCCTTCCATAAGGATGAATTCCCAGACTCTGAAGACACTGGATATTCCAGGCATGGACCCTATGGCAGAACCAAAGAAGAACCCCATCTTGGTGTCCCTTCGTAAGGCCTCATTCTACTTTCCAATGATGGAAGCCATCCAGGAACTGATTGACCTGGAGTGGGATGCCCCGGAGGCCAGCTTCAAAGGGGGTTGGGCCTTGGAAGCTCTATACCCTCTAGAGCCAGCGACCAAGGAACGCCTGCGTTTCCCGAAAGTGGACGCTATGGTCTGTGCCGTCTCAAAGCAAACGACGATTCCCATTGAGGGAGGGGCTGCATCTTCGGCCAATCTGTCCTGCGTAACCTGTTTCCAACGTGACGTACCAACATCCTTCCGCCTGCCCGGTGGGGTGCGGATGCCCTCTACCAAATTCCACCCCAGTTGTTGTGCCTGTTGCACGACGTTGGGTACATTTGGTGCATGTTCGGACATCCTCAGCTCGGTACTCACCCATATGTGAGGACTACCATCCTGCTTGTCCTGTGAGAAAGCAAGTGTTGCTTACCTGTAACAGGTGTTCTCACAGGACAGCAGGATGTTAGTCCTCACGAAACCCGCCCGCCACCCCGCGGTGTTGGGTTCATAATGCTTTATTGTTTTATTTTTTCGGCACTGCCTGTAGCTATAAAATAAGACTGAAAGGGGACCCCTGCTGGCTGCAGGGTTAGTGCCATGCTGGGCATGCCCAGTAGGGGCCAGTCAAAGTTCTGGAAACTTTGACAGAAGTTTTCCGTGATTGGGCTCCATCCTGATGATGTCACCCATATGTGAGGGCTAACATCCTGCTGTCCTGTGAGAACACCTGTTACAGGTAAGCAACACTTGCTTTCTCTCTCTCTCTCTCACACAAATACCAGTCACACTCACATACACACCAGTCACCTTCCCAAACAGTCTCTCTCTCTCATGCACACACACAGGCTTCCCACTCCCATGTTCTATCTTACATATACAGGCTTCTCACTCCCATGCTGTGTCTCACACACACCCATGTTTCTCACTCCTATGCTAGCTCTCTCCACATGCACAGGCTTCTCATTCCCATAATCACTTTCTCTCTCACACACACACTCCAGTCATCTCCCTGACCAATCACTTCCATTGTCTCTCCTATATACACACATCACCTTTCTGACCAGTTTCTCTCAATCACACACATGCTCTCTCTCACACACTTTACATAGATGATCTCAATCAAATGCTCTCACTTATACACAGGCTCTCAGTCACAGTTACACATGCACACTCTCAATCACACATACATGCTCTCACAGACAGGCTGTGTGTTTGTGTGTATCTCTCTCACTTCCTGCCCCCCCCCTGAGTACAAATGGTAGCTGCATTAGCCTCCTCCTCTAACCCCCGCAGGCCAAGAAAGAAGAATCCCATCGGCCACGGGAAGCTAATTCTGCTGTCTCCTGTGCCGATTTCTGGCTGCTTCTGATTTTGCTTCAGGCCCACGCTACTGCTCAGGGCCGCCGCTGCCACTGCTACGTTTTCGTGCACCATGGCTCTTTCTTCTTCCTCCGCACCCCAATGCACATCACTTCCTGTTCTGGGCCAGGGTGGGGGTAGGTGCGGGAAGAAGAAAAGGCCCAGCCGCAGTTGCCAGCTTCCACTATCACTGCTGCCGTTCCCATCCAGGCTTGAACGTGCTGATAGCCCGAGCGGCAACAGCAGCATTGGAAGATAGCTTGCCTCTCGCTCGGTGAAGGAAGAGGGGGAAGAGCAGTGGGAGACCGGTAGCACGCAACACACCTGCCACTGCTTGGTGACACACTGGTTGAGAAGCGCTGCTCTAGAATACCTGGGGGCCTGTTTTGACACCAAACAGAACAAAGTCTTCCTCCCTCCTCCAAGGAGAAGGAAACTGATGGAACAATTACGGCGATTGATGACAAATGCACGCTGCAAGGTATGGGACTATCTTCAACTCCTTGGCCTCATGGCATCAACCCTGGAGGTCGTCCCGTGGGCAAGGGGCCCACAGGCGACTGCTCCAGTGCTCCTTGCTGTCACGATGGAACCCACTGTCCCAGGACTACTCAGTTTACCTCCAACTAACAGCAGAGGTAAGTTCTCAGCTCCAGTGGTGGCTACAGGAGAACCATCTAAGCAGAGGAGTAAGCCTATCCCCAACGAACTAGACCTTGCTCACCACTGATGTGAGCCTGCAAGGGTGGGGAGCCCACTGTCAGGAACTGACGGCCCAGGGACAATGGAACAAGGAAGAGGCGGAATGGAACATAAACCGCCTGGAAGCTCGAGCAGTCAGACTAGCGTGCCTGCGATTCAACCACAGACTCCGAGGCAAAGCGATTCGAGTAATGTCAGACAATGCGACAACGGTTGCTTACATCAACCACCAGGGAGGAACCAGGAGCCAGCAGGTCTCTCTGGAGATAGACCCTCTCATGGCATGGGCGGTGATAAACCTACAAGGGATCTCGGCCTCCCACATCACAGGAAAAGACAACGTCTAAGCAGACTTCCTCAGCAGAGAGAGCCTGGACCCGGGAGAATGGACGCTGTCGACCACAGCCTTCCAACTGATAGTAAATCGCTGGGGCCTCCCAGCCATGGATCTACTGGCCACCCGTCTCAGTGCTCAAGTCCTCAGGTTCTTCAGCCGCAGACGAGCCACAGTCCCAAGGGATCGAAGCACTCGTCCAGACTTGGCCAGAGGAAGACTTACTGTACGCCTTCCCCTCCATGGCCACTACTGGGCAAGGTCATCCGCAAGATAGAACATCACAGGGGATTAGCTCTACTAGTGGCCCTGGATTGGCCAAGACGACCATAGTACACAGACGTGCAGAACCCTCTGTAGCTACCTCTACACAGGACCCTTCTCCGGCAGGGCCCAGTTCTCCACGAAGATCCGTCTCGATTCTCTCTTACAGTCTGGCCCTTGAGAGGACTCGCCTGAAGAAGCGCAGTTACTCAAAGGCCGTGATTGACACCTAGCTCTGAGCATGCAAGTCCTCCACATCCCTGTCATACATACGGATCTGGAGAGTATTTGAAGCCTGGTGCGAGGACCGCGGGATACTCCCACGGACAGCCAAGAACGGTATGAAGAAGGGGTTCTCACTCAACTCCCTCAAGGTCCAAGTAGCCGCACTGTCCTGCTTCAGAATTGCAGTGGACGGTATCCGGCTATCGACCCATCCGGATTTGTCCCGCTTCCTGAAAGGGGTTAAAGAACTCCAAACTCCCCTAAAGTGGCCGGTGCCTCTATGGAATCTCAATCTAGTATTAGACTTCTTAACTGGGGCTTCCTTCAGACCAACACGCGGTCTGTCACTACGCCTCTTAACATTGAAGATGGTATTCCTGGTTGCAATATGTTCAGCTCGTTGCATCTCCGAGCTACAGGCACTATCCTGTCGGGAACCATTCCTTAGGTTCACGCCTGGAACCATACAGCTGCGCACTATCCCCTCCTTCCTACCGAAAGTGGTTTCCAAGTTTTACTTGAACCAAACCATCTCATTACCATCTCTGGATGAACATAAGGACTCAGAAGACTCACACCTTCTTCGCCATCTAAATGTCGGCAGACTTCTAGTGTGGTACCTGGAAAGATTGGAACCACTGCGCAAAACAGATCGCTTGTTCATTCTTCACAGCGGGAAGAAACAAGGAGAAGCTGCCTCACGGGCAACCATAGCCCGCTGCATCAATGAAGTAATCAAGACAGCCTACATAGAGGTAGGGAAGCCCTTACCACTACAGGTTAAGGCTCATTCTACGAGGGCACAGGCAGTTTCTTGGGCAGAAACCAAGCTACTGTCGCCCGCCGAGATCTGTCGAGCAGCAAAGTTGTCCTCCATACACACCTTCTCCAGGTTCTACCACCTGGATGTTCAAGCCCAAGAAGACGCAGCCTTCGCAAGGGCAGTACTAAGTGGGCCACGGGCAGCCTCCTGTCCTGTCCAGAAGTAGCTTTTGTACATCCCACTGGTCCTGAGTCCATCTGGTTACATGCTAGGAAATGGAGAAATTACTTACCTGATAATTTTGTTTTCCTTAGTGTAGACAGATGGACTCAGCTTCCCGCCCACGACTGCCCCAGAAAAGGAGAACCTCGGATAGCAAACCTAGAGACTAAGCAAATATGGGTAAGCCGCAGCCTATCCCTAGTTCGACACTCACAGTTTGTCCAGTGTCGGCGTTAATTAGTTGAGTGCACTGGCGGTATCCAGTTTGGAAATTAGTTGAACCAGTATTCTAAGAGAATACTGAAGAGCTGAGGATACTGCAAGGGTATATCTAGAGTGACGTCAGCTTTGAAATCTGACTCAGTCTCCCATCTGCTAGCAGAAGAGCACAATACCCATTGGTCCTGAACCCATCTGTCTACACTAAGGAAAACAAAATTATCAGGTAAGTAATTTCTCCATTTATTGTGGTTGTTTGCACTTTTGTTCTTTTTTTGTTGGGGCAGTTTATGGCTAGGGATTACCCACATGTGAAGATTGCTTTCTCCGAAGACAAGTAGGATGGCAGAGTTGCTTATCTGTAAAAGATGTTATCTGAGGACAGTAGGGATGTCAGTCCTCACAAAACCCACCCACCTCCACTTAGAGTTGGCTTCACCTTATAATGCTAAGAGGCAAGACTGAAGGAGCTGATGCATGGTATAGTGGAATGTTGGGCATCGCCATGAGGCTAAGTCAAAGTTCTAGAAACTTTAACATAAAAGTTCCAGGCTGGTCTCCATTGCACAATGTAACCACCATTCTGCTGTCCTTTGAGGACACTTGTTACAGGTAAGCACTCTGCTAAATATAAAGATAATACAGGATTTATATAACACCTTTCTTCTAAGCAGGCTTCCCATTGCAGTCTGGATAAAGCTTGCTTACAGCCATTTCTCAGATGAACTGTCTGCCTACCCATTTTGTGCTTGGTCTGTATTAGTTTCCGAAAAAAGGAGAGTTTGAACATTATTAATCACTTATTGTTGGGTTAATTAGGTAAACTGAAGTGGAGAGAAGAGAGAGCAACTTCCCAGTTTGAGTGCACTTGCTGCAGCTTTAGTAACTTGTTCAAATGTCACTATAAAAGCTTGTGGATTGTTTCCAGACCTTGTTTTGTACTTTAGCACATTCAGCCTGGGTTTTGTCGTCATCCCTGCGCTACTTGTTACTTGGGGATGTCCCAGTATTTCATTTTTTATTTCTATTCTGCTGTTTATTTTTCTCTATGTGCATCACTTTGCACTAGTTCACTTAAATTTTATCTGCCAATTAAATGCCCACTTCTCCAGTCTTGCATTGTCCTTTTGCAGCTCCTCATAGTCTGCTTGTGTTTTAACTACTTTGAATATTTTTCTGTCTTCTGCAGATTTGATCACTTCTTGTTGCTTCTTTTTCCAGATCATTAATGAATGTTATACACTAGCTCCAATACAGCTCCTTGAGGTAATCTACCTTTCTCAGCTGCGAAAACTGACCATTTAGTTCTTGTTTCCTAGCTTTTAACCAGTTATTAATTGAGAATAAGACACTGCCTTTATCCCAAGACTTTAATTTTCTGAAGAGTCTTTCATGAGGAACTATATCAAACACTTTCTGGTTCACCTTTATCCACATGCTTATTCACACCTTTGCTAAATCTATGCTGGCTTATTCCTATTAAACTATGTTTATCCATATGACCAGTAATTTTCTTTGTCAACAAGGACTGAATTAGCTATGACACGTGGGTGATGTCATCCAATAGCAACAAAAGGACCCATCTCTCTAGCTCAGTAAAGTTTTACCATTGATCATGTGCAGGTGTTACTATGTGCACGCTGCCTCGTGAGCCCCTCAGTCTGTCCGAGATTCTGTGCAGATGTATACTTTCTCTTTCTCTCTGCTTAATTTGTCTTTTAACTTCTGTCTAGAGTTCTAATTCGCTTTCGAGTTGCCTCACTGTCCCATCAGCCTCTCAACAGCACTTTCCAGTGTTACACAAAAACAAAAAAATATGGCCAGCTCCAAGAAAGCCACATCCAGTAGCTTCAAGGGTTGTGTATGTGGCCACAAGGTGTCCATCATTTATGGGCCATGACATCTGTAATAGACATCTGAAACCCAGTCATAACTCAGTTAACTGCTGTGTCTATGGTTGGATGTCACTGAGGTCCCAGAGGATTAGGGCCTGGAAGATGGAAAAGCTTCACAAGTCGATGAAAGATCAGAGACATTTCTCCTCTCTTATCAGGGCCTCTTCGAACTCCTCCATGCTGAGTCAAGCAGGAGCTCTTTGAGCAAGGCTTTCCCAGGTTCCCAAGCCACCATAGTTCAGGGATATCGTGTAAGATGCAGAAGCATCAAGAGCAGGAGCCAACAAGCCCCTTGGTACTTTCGTGGGGCTTGTCAGTGCAGTAGAAGAAGCGGTAGTGTTTATTGGAGCTGGCTATGAAGTCACGCCGATGCATGTAGCGTCCCCACACTGAGCCCTGGCACTCTTCATGCACTCAATGCAGGAATAGCACCTGGTAGATTCTAGAGGAAATAATTACCTCCATACTGTTGGGGTCCTTATCCCCATCTCACCAAGTCGATCATGGGCTTCATCTGGAGACTCTAGATACAGTGTACTCCATTGTGCCTCTGGTCTTTATGCAGCCTCCAGCAAAGTTAACCCTCCTGGAGTCTAGTTGGAGCTTCATAGGAGGATGACTCTGTATTGGTTTCAGATGAGAATATCTCTACCTCAGTTCCTGGTCAAAGAATACAACAGTCCGGAGACCAAATGGTTGAATTGATGAAGATTTTCTTTACCCCATTAGTGGCCAATAACCAGAAAGGCACCCTTCAACTTCTCCTGTCCAGAATGTTAGATTTGATCCCTCAAGGGGGTGTCCCCTCTCTCCTCCATGCCTTTGGAGCTCCCTTGAGACGTCTCAGTGGTTCTCATCAGTCAGGGGTACCATCCCTCTCTGCAGAGGAATCTCGCCACTCTGAGGATGGAGCACAAGACACCTCTGGAGCATGTCCTGGATGTATTCCTCTCCAAGACGATAGAGCATACTGCCCTGATCGCCATTATCTTCATTGGGGTCGTGAGTTAGTGTTCTTACACCTCTTGATTCAGAGGAAGGCTTTACAGGGATTCATTCAGACCCCTTACCTGATCTGTCAGAGCATTCTTCTCCAGTGGTCCACATACACAGAGGACAAACACTTATTAAAATGTAATAGATAATTAGGTAAATATTAAATACAGATTGGAATAAAATAGAATGAAATAAAATGGGATGTGATTAACAAATAATTAGTGGCACCCAGAGGTGTATGCTGTAAGTCTTAATTTAATAATGTAGCTACAATTGCATATATGCATGCAACAAAAATATGAAGAATTGACAATGTAATCATAGATCTTAAGAATATAAGAAGTTGCCATGTTGGGTCAGACCACGGGTCCATCAAACCCAGCATCCTGTTTCCAACAGAGGCCAAGCCAGGCCTCAAGAACCTGGCAAGTACCTAAACACTAAGAAGATCCCATGCTACTGATGCCAGTAATAGCAGAGACCATTTCCTAAGTTAACTTGATTAATAGCAGTTAATGGACTTCTCCTCCAAGAGCTTATCCAAACCTTTTTTAAACCCAGCTACACTAACTGCACTAAAAACATCCTCTGGCAACAAATTCCAGAAATTAATTGTGCGTTGAGGGAAAAATAATTTTCTCTGATTAGTCTTAAATGTGCTGCTTGCCAACTTCACGGAGTGCCCCCTAGTCCTTCTATTATTATCTGAAAGTGTAAATAACCAATTTCCATCTACTCGTTCAAGAGCTCTCATTATTTTAAAGACCTCTATTATATCCCCCCTCTGCCGTCTCTTCTCCATGACCATATTTATTTGACTACCTTATATATACATATGTTTTTTTCAGTTTTAGATAGCAGTCTTTGGAGACAAATTGATCTTTTAATGTTTTATGCACTTATATATTTTAATTTTAAAATGTTTATTATATGATGATTGTTGCTGTTTTATGATTTTTATGAACGTATTACTTGTTAGTCCTTGAATACATGGATGTGTGGAATATGTTAAAAAAAAAATAATATATATATATATATATAAGAGAGAGAGGAGGACAGACTTGTACAGAGGATTATATAGCAGCTACATGGAGAGCAGGCATACCTTTTGCTGAACTATCTGATAACAGCACATGATTTACCCATGTTGAGACAATTATATCCACAACAAAAAATGTTCTTGCTCAGGATAACTGACCAATAACAAAAAAGAGACAAGCACATAAAACTCTAATAGTACTATCCTATTGATGAAACGATGTAGGACTAAAGGGTTTCAGAAAGCCAATAACTCCCTCTGGCTAATCCAAAAGCTGATGCTGGTCCTTTCAATCATCAACCCCAAAAGAATTTCCTACATTGTTTCATCAATACAGTGGTTTTATCAGTTAGTTTTATAAGCTTGTCTCTTTTTTTGTTATGGGACACATACATAGTTAGGAAAATAATCCATATATTTATTTATTTATTTATTTATTTAAGTTTTTTTATATACCAACATTCAAGACGATAGTCCCATCATGCAGGTTCACAAGAAACAGGGGTGCAATTAAAATAAACTTTACAATTTGAACAATAGTGCAGAAAAGCAGTTACATGTAACAGGGAAACAATAACTTGGAGTAAGGAGGAAAATGAAGATCAGATAATTATATATATATATAATAACATTATAAGGGGTGGCTATTAATGCTATTCCTAGCGAAGTATGTTGATTGAAGGGAGTTAAGTAATGTTGGAGTTAGGAAAGGCCTGCGTGAACAGCCAAGTCTTGAGTCTTTTCTTGAATGTTGAGATGCTGGGTTCCATTCTAAGATCCGGGGGAATGGAGTTCCATAAAGTTGGACCAGCTGTGGAGAAGGCCCGATCTCTAAGCGTGATGTGTCTGGTAGTTTTGGCTGGAGGTACTTGAAGTGATCCTTTGCAAGCATCTCTTGTCGGTCTTGTTGAGTAGTGTAATCGGAGGGGGATATGGAGATCGATTGGGGCTAATTGATGGATGTTTTTGAAAATGGTGAGAATGGCCTTGTAGATTATTCTGAAGTGGATAGGCAGCCAGTGGAGGCCCATCAGGATAGGTGTTATGTGTTCTCTTCTCCTGGTGTTAGTGAGTATACGGGCGGAGGCATTTTGGACCATTTGCAATGGTTTGGTGTGTGATGAAGGGAGACCAAGCATGATGGTGTTACAATAGTCCAGCTTTGCGAAAATGATTTATTGTAGAATCGTTCTGAAGTCATGAGTGTGGAAGAGAGGTCGTATTCTTTTCAGCACTTGGAGCTTATAAAAGCAGTCTCTGGTGGTTTTGTTGATGTTGGCTTTCAGGTTTAGGTGATTGTCAATTAGAACTCCTAGGTCTCTCACTTGTGTAGTGTTTGGTAAGGTTGGATGAGTGTGTGTGAGGGAGCTGTTTTCTGGTGTGATGATTAGAAGTTCCGTTTTTGATGAATTTAGTATCAGGTTGAGACTTATGAGAAGCTGTTTGATATTTTGGAGGCAGGTTTCCCAGTGAGACAGTGTTTTTGCGAGTGACTCCTTGATGGGGATCAGGACCTGAATATCGTCGGCGTACACACACAAGTCATAACTACAGGTTTTTATACAGATCCTCTTCCTCTTCATATACCTCTAGGTGCTAGTGCTTATTATTTGTCACATCCAATTTTATTTTATTTTGTTGTATTTTATTCTGTTGTATACCAGTCTGTATTAAGAACATAAGAAGTGCCTTGCTGGGTCAGACCAAGATCCATCGAGCCCAGTGTCCTGTCTCTGACAGTGACCAGTCCAAGTCACAAGTGCCTATGTAGGTTCCCAATAGTTGAACTATTTCTTGTATCTCTATTCCAGGAATAAGTGCCGGCTTTCCGAAGTTTGTCTGTCTGATAACTGACTGTGAACTTTTCCTTCAGGAATTTATCCAGTCCTCTTTTGAGCCCCACTATGTTAGTTGCCTTGACCACATCCTCTGGAACTGATTGCATAGATTGAATTTGTGCTGAGTGAAAAAATGCTTCCTATGATTTGTTTTAAATGTTCCAGTTGCTATTTTCATTGTGTCCCCTAATCCTAGTGTTTGAAAGTATAAATAACTATTCTTTATTTACGTTTTCCACCCCACTCATAATTTTCTCTGAAGACAAGTAGGATTGTAGTCCTCGCACATAGGTGACATCATCGGATGGAGCCTTGGTCTAGAACTTTGATCTCCAAGATTCTAGAACTTTCGAGCATGTGCAGCTGTAGTTATCACCCTGCCCCCTAGGCAGAGTCCCTCAGTGTCTCTCTTTTTTTTTTCCCCCACGAAGTCATGTGTGTCACAGTATTCAGCTATGCTGTCTCCTCACAGTTTTTGTAAGTGACTTTTTTTCTAGAGCTGCAGCTGTTTTTCTTTCCCTTACCTTATAGTAGTTTTATTTTCTTTTTGTAGAACCCAACTCTTTTCCTGCTTAGACCCCTTTGTGGGTCGGCTGCCTCACAGGCAAAAGGGAGAGAAGTGGTGCTTTCAGCACTGTGCGATTTCCTGCTTGCCCTCTGCGGACAGCCTATAGCTTGGGAGTCACCCATGTGTGAGGACTACCATCCTACTTGTCCTTGGAGAAAGAGTTGCTTACCTGTAACTGGTGTTCTCTGAGGACAGCAGGATCTTAGTCCTCATGAAACTTGCCCTCCTCCGCTGGGAGTTGGTTTCTACTTGTTTGAGCTATATCATGGACTGAGAGACTCTGCCTAGGGGGCAGGGTGATAACTACAGTTGCAAATGCTCAGTAGGGCATATTTAAAAGTTCTAGAATCTTTGAGATTAAAGTTCCGGACTGGGGCTGCATCCGATGTCACCCATGTGTGAGGACTAACAAACTGCTGTCCTCGGAGAACACCTGTTACAGGTAAGCAATTCTGCTTTATAAATCTCAATCATTTATTTATTTATTTATTTATTTTTAGTTTTTATATACCGATCTTCCTACATTAAATGCAAATCAAACCGGTTTACAATGAACAAAAATAACTAGCCTGTAGGCATTACATAACCCCTTTGTTGTATTTTTTTAAAGCTAAAGAGCCCTAATCTGTTTAGCATTTCTTCATAAAGGAGCTTTTCCATTCCCTTTATCATTTTTGTCTCCCTTCTCTATCTATACCTTTTCTTTCTCTGCTTTGTCTTTTTTGAGATGGAAGTGAGCAGAACTTCATACAATATTCAAGGTGCAATGGCACCATGGATCTATACGAAGGTATTATGATATTCTCAGTTTTGTTCTTCCTATCCAAATAATTCCTAACATTCTATTTGCCTTTTTGACTACCTCTGTACACTTAGCCGAAAATTTCAAAATATTGTCCATAAGGGACTCCCTAGGTCCTTTTCCTTGGTGACTCCCAACACAGAACACAGTATCTGTACCAGTAGTTGGGATTAGTTTTCTCTAAGTGCATTACTTTGATCTTGTCCACATTAAATTGCATCTGTCATTTAGATGCCCAGTCTCACAAGGTTCTTCTGCAGTTCTTCACAATCCACTGCTATTGGAACAAAATAATGTTGTGTCCTCTGCAAATTTGATCACGTTACACACTTTTGTCCAAATCATTTATAAATATGCTAAATAGCACAGGTCCCAACACAGATCCCTAGGGCACTCCACTAATAACCTGCGGATTGCTTCCTTATTTTATTGTAGTTCCTTTGGCCTTTTTTTTTTCTTTTTATGGCGCATTCATTTCTACCAGAAGACGACATACTGTAAATTCCTGGACAAGACTGAGCAAGGCAGTCTGAGTCGACATCCATAGGAACAAAGATCCTCATGCTAAGGTCTTCAGGCTACTTTGGGTTCCAGAAACGCCTTTTGAACATGCAGCAATCCAGATTTATTCAATCCTGTGGGATTTACAAATGAGAATGTGGGAGAGTCTGGCCTCCTGTCTCCCAATTGCCAGGAAACTGGACCTTAAATACAGAGTTCAGCAGGCTCCTGGGTTTAGTGTACTTCAACTACTGCACCAGTCCATGGTAGTGGAGTTGGTGTTAAAATAAGCCAGAAAGACTAGAATTTTCTCTGTCCTCCCTCTGGATAAGGACCTTAGACTCCTGGAGAATTCTGGAAAGAGTCTCTTCCAAAGCTTGATGTTCAACACTGCCATTGTGGCACACCAATTAAACATGGTACAATACTTATACAACTGCTTCAACAAGCTGAAGCCTCTTGTGCAGTCTCTCAACGGGGAGCAGGAAGGCTATCAGTGGGCTCTTCTGGATGCAGAGAGTGCAAATGCCATCTCCTCTGGTCAGTGTATGAATTGTTTGACAGTGTGGTAAGATTTTCTGTGGCAGCCATTGCAACATGCTGACTGGCTTGGTTGAGAGCCAGCAGTGTGCATGAGGACATTCATGACAAGTTGGCTGACATCCCATATTTAGGAGGACAATCTCTCTGAGTATAAGGTCACAAATAGTCACCCAGATTAAGGAGCAATGTGCAGCCTTCTTTCTCTAGACATCTTTCCTTCACTTTTAAGTGCTAATTCCAGAGAGAGGCCCCTTCTGTCAGTTTCAGTGATATTGTACTCCACCTGTACCATCGCAACAGCATTTTCTGGCACGCAGGCATGCGCGTAAGAAACATCAACCTAAAATGCCACAATAGGCCAGCCTAAGCCTGGATCTAGTTTTTGACAAGACTCAACCCTCAGGCAGTAATTACTTCAGTAGTGATGAGGATTCACCTGTACCTTGAAGAGTGGTGGAAGATTACCAAGGACGGTTGGGTCCTCAAAACTGGTTACCATATATGCTTCTGCCATTCTCCAGCATTACAGAAATGTTTAGCTTTCAATCTGGATCTATCATACTTGATTCAGCTCCTTCTTGAGGTGGAGCCATTTCTCAGCCAATGGGCAATAGAACTTGTTCCTCCTAAAGTCCATGGCAAGGGGTTCTATTCCTGCTTTTTCCTCATTCCCAACAACTCAGTGGGGTTGAGATCCAGCCTGGATTTACAAAGACTGATCAAAAGCCTGTTATGGGAGAAGTTTAAAATGAATTCTCTCCACCCCATCAAGCGAGAGCCTGAATGTACACCCTTCCATGCCCATCCATCAGTCTCACTGACAATACCTCAGATTCATGGTGGATTCCTCTCACTACCAATATAAGGTACTTCCTGTGAGCTCTTAGCGGCCCCAAGAGTCTTTATGAAATGTCTAGCAGTACAGTGGCACATCTTCATCGCCACAGGATTTGTGTATTTATTTATTTATTTAACCGCTTTTCTATACCGGTATTCGTAAGTACATCATATCTGTTTACAAAGAACTTAAAGGAAAATACAAAAAAAGGGAAAGGGAAACAAGAGAGCAGGAGGAGAAGCGAAGGAAGAGGGAAGAATAATGTACAGGGGGGTTACAAGGAGGGAGAATAGAGGGAGAGACTAATGTAAATGGGAAGAGATGAACAGGAAGAAAGGAAAGAAATATTTAACTTATGAGGAGAACTGTAGAGAACATTATATAAAATAACATGGGCAACTGAGGAGAACTGGGCTTCACAGAATACAGAAGGTATGGATGCGTATCCTATTCCGGGCATGCCTGTTTAAAAAGCCATGTCTTTAGTTTTTTCTTAAATTTAAGGGTACAAGGCTCTAAGCGGAGTTCGGGGGGCATGGAATTCCAAAGGGGGGGGCCCTGCAACAGATAGAGCTCGCTCTCTCATGGAGGTGCGGTGAGTGGTCTTTAGGGAGGGCATATATAGGGTGCCTTTGTAGGCTGTTCTAGTGGGGCGGTTGGAGGAGAGGAAGCTGAGGGAGTCGTCGAGCCAGTGTATATTGTGATTGTATAGGATTTTGTGGGTAATAGTGAGGGTTTTGTAAAGAATGCGAGAGGAGATGGGGAGCCAATGGAGTTCTTTGAGGACAGGGGTGACGTGGTCAGATTTATGGGTATTAGTAAGAATTCTAGCCACTGCATTCTGTAGCATTTGGAGCGGTTTGATGGTAGAGTACAGGAGGCTTAGGAGTAAGGAATTATAGTAGTCCATTTTGGAGCAGATGGTCGCTTGTAGGACTATGCAGAAGTCGTGTGCGTGGTGTAGGGGTTTACGTTTTTTAAGGACATGGAGCTTAAAGAAACATTCTTTTAAGGTTGCATTGATATGTTTTTCAAATTCAATTGATGGTCAATGGTTACGCCAAGATCTCATACAAAGGGCGGGAATGAGATCGCAGGGAGGGCGGGTCGCTAGTGTGGGGTGGCAGTAGGTTATGGTGATTAGATATGATGAGTAACTCTGTTTTTGATGTGTTAAGGGCCAGGTGGAGATTGGTGAGGAGGGGTTTATAGATGAGGCAGTTTTCCCGGATCTTTAGGGATTTGGATAGGGATTCTTGTATGGGGATGAGGATTTGGACGTCATCCGCGTATATGAGATATTTGAGTTCCAGGTCGGAAAGGAGTTGGCATAGGGGCAACAGGTGTGTGTTGAAGAGGGTGGAGTATAGGGAGGAGCCTTGGGGGATACCTTGGGTTACTTGGATGTGTGAGGATTCCGAATTTCCTATTTTGACTATATATTCTCTTTTTTCCAGGTAGGATTTAAACCAGAGATGGGCTGTGCTAGTGATGCCAATTTCAGATAGACGAGAGAGAAGGATGTTGTGACTTATAGTATCAAAAGCTGAGGAAATATCGAGAAGGGCAAGAATGTAGGATTGCCCCGGTCTAGACCTTTAAGGAGGGAGTCAGAGAGGGAGATTAAGAGGGTTTCTGTGTTGAAAAACTTAAGGAAGCTGAATTGGGATGGGTATAATATATGATGCTCTTCTAGGTAGTCAGAGAGTTGTGAGTTAACCACCTTTTCCAAAGTTTTAGCTAGGAAGGGAAGGTTAGAAATAGGACGATAGTTGGCTGGGTCAGTGGGGTCGAGGGTAGTTTTTTTTGAGGAGGGGTTTGACAACTGCCAACTTTAAGGAATCAGGAACTTTGCCAAGGGAGAGGGAGCAATTGATTATGTCGGCTAGGGGTTTAGCAATAGTTTTGGAGATGGAGAGAAGGGTTTTAGTGGGGATGGAGTCAGAGGGGTGAGTTGCGGGTTTAATTTTCTTTAGTATTGATTCGATTTGAGTAGATAATATGAGGTCAAGTGAATCTAGGTTAGCGTTGGGGATTGTTGGAAATGGGTTTGTGTGAGGGGTAGTAGAGGGGAAACAGAGCAGTATGTTTGCTATTTTTTGATTGAAATAGTGTGCGAGTTCTTCATACTTTTAGCTTCATCATCGGTGAGAATAGGGCTTTGGCATTGTACTGGTATTCATGAATTTTGGCTGCGTAGTAGTCGCGTTTAGTCTGTAGGGTGGAGAGTCTGTAGGTGTGAAGGGCAGATTTGTATATGGCTGAATGCTTGGGGGTGGGGTCTTTGCGCCAGATTCTCTCTTTGTCTGAGGTCATTTTTAAGTTTTTTTAATTTGGGGGTGTACCAGGGTTTCTTAGATTTGTGTGCATGGTGTATCTCTCTACTAATGAGGGGACATAGTTCATTAGCGATGTTGTTCCAGGTGGAGAGTGCGGCATCAGGGTTAGTAAGGTCTAGATTGTTCAGGGAGTTGGATAGAGAGGAGATCAAGTCTTCTGTAGAGCAGGGTTTTCTAAAGAATATGGTATTACTTGTGAGTGGGGTTGTGTGTGGTTGAGGGCTTTATGGAGAGGGATGCGTTGATGAATGCATGGTCTGACCAGGGTACAGGAGTACAAGTAGGTGAACTGGGGGAGTGTATACTGGAGTTGACAAAAATAAGGTCGAGTGTATGGCCAGCTTTGTGTATGGGGGAGGTAATAAGTTGTCTAAAGCCAAGGGCATTGAGGGAGTTAAGGAATGTCTCGCAGGAGGAAGTGAGGGGGTAGAGTCCACATGGAGATTGAAGTCTCCAAGTATGATGGTGGGGATGTCTATATTAAGGTTGTCAGAGATGAATTCAATGATGTGAGATGGGTTGTGTTCTAGAAGGCCTGGAGGGGTGTAGATGAGGCAAATTTGAACTTCGTGGGATTTAAATAAGCCGATTTCAAATCTGGGGAGGGGGGCATTTATGTTTAGTAGTCTGTTTGAGATGTATATCCTTACCTGGACTATTGGCTGGTGATGAAACATTCTCAAGCAGGGTTGTTGGACTCCCTGCAGAAAATGATCTAACTCCGTTAGTTGTGAAGGTTTATAATCAACTTTGCCAAGTTGAACATAGTTCGTACCCAGAAAATAAAGTTCATTGGAGCACAGATACTTGGTGGAGGAGAAAAGCATTCCTCCTATCACATCAGGAGTTTGTCTTTGCACATTGATCCAGAAATTTACTACAGTGGGATCAAGTTCCGGCCCAAGCAATCCTGGTTGTCCTCTGGCATATGGCGGCAGCAGTGTATATGGTCCCCATAACCCACCTCAAAATGAGAGTTCTCTAATGGGGGCCTCTATGCCCAGTGGGATCAACTGCTTCAGGTCAGAGCTTTTTTCCATTCAACTTATCCACCTAGGATCTTTACTTCTGGGTTTTTTGACACCATGTACGGTCCCAGGCCAAGGTATGGCAGATAGGCTATTCAATAGACTTATTTGCATCAGCAGACAACAGGAAAGTTGAAAAATTGTGCTCCAAAGCAAGTTTAGATCTGCTCTGGATACTTTTTTGCTCAAGTGGGATACAGATCTGCTATATGCCTTTCCTCCATTTCATTGGTAGCAAGGACAGTACAGAAAGTACTCAAAGACCTGGCACATCATTACTCCAGCTTGGTCCAGACAAGTGTAGTTCCCTTACTTTGTCAAGTTGTCAATCCGCTACCTATCCACCTGGGATCCAAATGGCTCTATTAACTCAAAAGAAGGGTCATCTGTGTTAGCCAAACTTTTTTCATCTTGACGGCTTGAATGTTGAGAGCTCCATGGTTTCTTCATTATCACTATCTAAGGAGGTTGTATTTCAGCCAGGAAGCCATCTACCAGAAGAGCGTGCAGTTTTAAATGGAAGCATTTTTCACCTTGGTGTCAGACTGGCTCCTTGAATCTGTTTTCCCGTGCTCTAAAAGATCAATGTTTAAAAGTTTTAATGTTGCTTTTTAAGGTTGTTTACATGTAGGGGCATCCATTAGTAGAGTTGGTGAAACAATACACCTGTGCCCGTTCGCTTTGTTCTGGCGATCATAAATTGTTTTGCGTGCCTAGTTCAAAGGGATTTCAAACTCCAGGAGACAATTAGAGCTTTTTCATTGATGGGTCCAGTGCTGTGGAATGCAGTGTATTTAGTATTTTAGTATTTATTAAAATTTATTATCCGCAAAGATCACAAATGGCAATTTATGGCAGATTACATACATAATAAATTATGTACATAATAAGGACAAACAAAACAAAAACACATGCAAAATAATGAATAAAATAAAAAAACTAAAAGTCTTCAGCTATTCCACAGCGATTTAAACCATCCTATGAAGATGATTCAGCCATTTCCTGACTGTAGGCTTGCCTGATTAGGAAAGTTTTTAATGCCTTTTTAAATGTAGTGTGTGTCAGCCATTCTAACCTGAGTGGATAGAATGTTCCACTATATTGGACCCACAACAGTAAAAGCTCATTCATGGGTACATGCAAAATGTGCCAGCTTAACAGTAGGAAGGAATTTCAAGTAGGTCCTTGATTCTCAACTTAGGAAGGAGGAAGAGTATAAGTTTTTAGAAAGAGACTTAAAACAAATATTTTTAGGCAAGAATGTAAGTAAGGAATTTTAATCAGTTTGTTTGTGTTTTATTATGTATATGTATGTTTTATGTATTTTTATGTACATTTTTCCTGTAATCCACACTGATCTATTTATTTTGGGTATTGCAGAAAATAAGTGCAATAAATAAATCTATTTCAGTATTTTATCTCCCTTTCCTCTTCTGACTGCCATACATGCCATACATTATGAAAGTGCATTCCTAAGCCATTGCCACTTACCATGCTCAGATGGAAAGCCGATTTGTGTCCATCCTCTGGTTTTGAAGTTCATGAGAGGTTTGTGGTATATGAGACTTTCGGTTCCTAAGCCACCTGTGCCATGAGTACACAGAGTTGTCTTAAGGCAACTGCTGAAACCTCCCTATGAACCATTGGAGTCAACTTCCTTAAAGTTTCTTACCTAGAAAATGAAATCCTAGTCGCTATCATTTCAGCTAGAAGAGTCAGCAAGCTACAAGCATTGGTTCATTATGCTACACACCTTCAGTTTTTCCACAACAGAGTGGTGCTCCGGACTCACCCCAAGTTTCTGCCAAAAGTAGTTTAGCATTTCATTTGAATTACACCATTGTTTTGCCTATGTACTTTCCAAGACCGAATGCACATAAAGGAGAGCAGGCCCTCCATTCACTGGACTGTAAAATGGCTTTGGCATATTATCTAACGAGAACTCAACCACATCATCAGGTTTCTCAGGTTTTTTGTCTCTTACGATCCTAACAGACTGGGAATAACTGTTGCCAAGGGCATTTTGTCAGCTGGCTAGCACAAGATATTGCTATGCTCTGGCTGGCTGGCCTCTAGATTCTTTCAAGGGTCCTTAAGTAAGAGCCATGGCCTCAGTAGCTTATTCCAGAACTGCAATTTAGTTGTCACATCACATCTTCATGTCCCATTACTGTCTACTATACACCATAGATGGCAGATAAAGATCAATTGGCTTATCCAGTCTGCCCAATTATAAAAGTCTATACTGCCAAAAATATATCCCAACTGCCATCCATAGAAGCTTGACTGCTAGTGGGATATTGCTCTTTATCCAATTCAGTATCAGTCAGTATCTGCATTCTTCCTCATTGGTTCACTACTATCATGTAAGTTCCCATATTTAATCCAATATCCAGCCCTGCCTTCTTCTACATGACTTATCTCCAGGCTTAGTAATGATCTAAACAGCTACCAAAACTAGTGATGCTTGTTATAGGAACATCCCGTCACCTGGTTCCCCGTGGTCTTGCTGGATGGTACCAGACCATTACCCACCTGTTGGCATCAAGCCAACTGGTTTCCAAGGAGTTGTAGCGTGCTGCATCCAACCCAGCTGCGTATGGTATGTAGTGTTGCTAGGCTGCACTTCCTTTATCTGCCCATTGTGTTCTCCATATCACCTTATCCTCTGTTTTCAAAGGAGTGAAGGGTAGATTGGAATCTGTGTACTTATGCAGCCAAGCATACTGTTAGCTTTCCCAGTTGGTTTAATACCTTAACCAACTAAAAAACAAGGGGAAATGATGGGACAAAGGCTTTTATATAGGGGCATTTAAGAGATTTATATTTACGATATATGAAGACCCTTGATGCTTACCTGATATGTATGTATTTGAAATTTCTTATTAACCTCTTTCTCAGCTCAACAGAGCCGTCTCAAGCCATCATTGGGTACTCTTGTTGCAGTGAGAATTGTTGAGTTCTATTCACTTCTTTTGCTTATATATACTAGCAGTGAATTTGTTGAGTGTGTAGTGTCATCTGTATTTCCCTGTTGTATAGATCACTGCTGATCGCTGAGCTTGAGAAGGAAGAGAAGGAGAAGGACTGGTATTATTCACAGCTTCAGAATCTCACCAAGAGGATAGACAGTCTCCCTCTCACTGAAAATGTGAGTAATGTGAGTAATAGAACTACAACACCTCATGTAAGGCACAGTGTTGTGAATGAAGGCATTTCAATTTCTCTTAAACTGTGGTAGGAATCACCTCTTCCCTCCATTTTTCTTTTTCAGCCACATGCCTGGTTATTAGTCAAATGCTGTGCACTCTGAAATCTGTAAAAATCCATTTTGTCCTGATGGACTGCCTTTCTCTCTTAGATTTTGCAAACATTAGCTGTAATGTTTTAAAAATGATTCAGAAATTACATTAACAGGAAGGGAGTCGCAGCTTACAGATGCACATGTTGTAACCAATTTTCAGAATTTTCTGAAATATGCAAAAATATATATTTGTATTTCAGTTGAGATTCTGGTTTTATTGTTCAGATATATTTTTAAATAGAACAAATATGAGAGGGCCTTTTTAACAATTTCATTTCTATTAGCAGAAAAGGTATGCAGTTACCAGTATGGTATCAAAATGTAATAAAATCACAATAGTATTCCCAAATAAGGTAAAAGTGGCAGGTACTGTGTGCAAATCTAGTCTGTGCTCTAATACAATAGACCAAATTAAGTCCCAAACAAAAAAGGTTAATGTGCATATCATGTTACTGAGATGATAATCCATACTCTAGTTAACTACTGATGTTTTGGCTGCAGTAATACAGTCCTACATGCATCCACTGCAGTTGCAACAGTATCAATGCTATGTATTGTATTGTTTTTCAGTAATGGAGAAGGATTTTCAGACAAACATTGAACTAAATATGCAAAGCTTATCAATCTTTTCCTAAAAAGTTTCTTAGTGGCAGAACTGTACCTGAGGTAAGAATGGCTTAGAGTTCGTATGGTGTATTAGTATGAAACAGTCACAAATTATCTGACAATAAAAGCATTGCAGCAGAGATCTTGGAGTAAAGAGCAGTGTTTCTCAAACACCTGATTTCGATGTGGCTGGAGTCCCTCATTCAGTGCTACTTGTGGGGAGTTGATCTGTGATTGATAGTATCTAGCTGGTGACTGCAGTGCTACTTGGACAAAAGTTTTTTTTTCTGCTATTCATCTTCTTGAATGTGCTGCCCGGTTTGATGGGGAGGGTGGTGATGGGGGTTTACTCCGCTGGGATTTTATTTCCTGGCTGGGGAGTGGGCCCTAGCACATACAATACAGGTGTCCCTTACTGTTCATAGTTGAGTTTTGGATGTTGAAGGGGTTCGGGTCATCAGGGGGGCTGATGGGAGGAGAAGGTTGAGGATGGGGGGGGGGGGGGGTAGTTTTTCAACTTGTTCTACTGGTTGTCTTGTCACAACAGGTTTTTTTTCTGCCTGGTTGTTCTTTTGGTAGGGAAGATATACTGGTTTGGGCCTAAGATTGAGGGGCCCAAACTGTGTCTCCATTTCCTTGATGCACGACTCTGCCTCAATGTCTCATCAGGTGGTGTTAGTAAGCAAAGCCTGTTTCTCATCAAAGTGGGGGAGTGCAGCTTACCTAATTTATTGTCTATAGCTGCTAAGAGGACTGTTGCCACATTATCCACCTCGCCCACAGCATTTTGCAGTGACATGGGTGGGGGCACTCAAGAGATCCACCATTTTGCCAGCAGTACCAGATTTCCTAGCGTGTAGCAGATGGACTCAGGACCAATGGGTATAGTGTACTCCTGTTAGCAGTTGGAGACGGATCAGATTTCAATCTGACGTCAGCCCCTAGTACATATACCCCTGCAGGAAGTGCAGCTCCTCAGTATTTTCCGTCTCCATAGCAGTTAGGGACTATCTGCACGCTCTCAGAGCGTTAGACCAAAATTAAAGAACAAAACCGAAATTTAAAGAAGAAACCTACCTGAAGATGAGCCCAGCACTCCTGCGGTGATACCCTCGGGTCCCTCCCCCAGTTGAGTTTCCCGAGGTGATTTCCGTGGTCCCTTGGAGGTGAGCCTCGGTCCGGTGGCCGATTCGCGGCAGGAACCTAGCCCCCGAATCCTCGGGCGCGGCGTAGAGGCAGCTTCGGTCCGGCGGCCGAATCGCAGCGAGGACTTAGCCCCCGATCTCGGGCGCGGCTGAGAGGCAGCGGGTGCACCCCCTCGAGCGCAGCGGTGAAGGTATTTGCCCTCTCCCCCGCACAGCTGGAGACCGCCCGGAGCAAAACCGGGAAGCGCCGAAGACAAGGTAAGGTGGAAATCTTCTACTTAATCCGGTCTCCGAAGATCGAGGAGGAGCACAGGTCGGCGATCGGAATCTGTGCCACCGGGTTGATCCGCCCTAGCAGGGCTAGGCCCCGGCTGTTCCAGGGTCTGCCCACGTGGAGACCCTCCAAGGAGGTCGCCATATTGCCCGCATGCTCGCCATCGCCATCTTGGCCTTGTTCGCCGCGCTGCCCGCCACCCGATCCGAGCGCACAAATAATCTTAGGTGCACATAAAACCTTACGCGCATAAGTTACGCGCACAGTACAAGGCACACATCTACGGCTAGGCGCACATCTGCGCGCACATATCAGACGCAATGGAGCGCATAAGAGCTTACGCGTCCACAGAAATGGCACCTCCAGAAACAGGAATAAAAGCTCAAGGCCTCTGCCCAGCATGCCACATCAGAGCCGCACAGAGCGAGGAAGCAGACGCCCTATGCGCACACTGTGAGGAGGCCCTGGAAGATCCAGGTCAGGGCCAGTCCCACCCAGGGCCCAGTGCTAGCTCCTCAGGGGGCACCCCGGACCTAGCAGGCCCCAGTGAGTCCATCCCACAGACGGGGACCCCCAGGGAACCGGCGCCCCTCAACTTAGACCCAGCATCGATCTCCTGGGTAGAGTTATTTAAGGGGATTCACGCCTTTGTCAAAATGCAAACTGAACCCCGGGCAGACCAACCATATGCGACACCAGAAGACCCTCATGCCCCAGGACCCTCGAGGCCTAGGCACAGGCTCCCACCACCCAGAAGCCCCACCTACGGGGACACGGATTTCTCCGAAGAAGTCGAGCCCCTTGAGGAGGGAGAACTTCCCTCGGGGACAGAGCCACACCGAACCATGAGACGCTTCTTCTCAAAGGATGAGCTTCCAGACCTTGTATCCCAATGCCTATCGGAACTCGCTATCCCGGGCCAAGGCACCCCGGGGGAACCTAGAATGAACCCCCTGCTGGAGGGCCTTCGACAGACGTCTCGCCATTTTCCTCTCTTACAGGCGGCACAACAGCTAATTGACCTGGAGTGGAATGCGCCGGAGTCCTCATTCAAAGGGAGTCGAGCCTTATCGGCCATGTACCCCCTGAACCCAGCAACCAAGGAGCTTCTGGCGTGCCCTAGAGTAAACGCCATAGTTTGCGCGGTCGCTAAGCGCACTACCATCCCAGTGGAGGGAGGAGCGGCGCTCAAGGATGCACACGACCGGCGCCTGGAAGCCATACTAAAACAAGCATTTGAGGTGGCAGCCATGTCCCTGCAGATTGTGGCCTGCTGCACCGTGGTGACACGTTCCTGTTTATCCCAAGCCAGGAACAACACCCTGGGAGAAGACATGGAATCAGCACTATCATTCCTCACTGACATGGCTTCCGATCTAGTGCGCACAGCAGCCAGAGGAGTGTCATCCACAGTGGCAGCCAGGGGACAACTCTGGCTTCGAAATTGGTCGGCTGACGCCTCCTCCAAAACAGGCCTCACGAGAATGCCCTTCAAAGGATCCCTCCTGTTCGGCAGCGAACTAGAGAAACTGGCTAACAAATGGGGCGACTCCCCATTACCTCGCCTGCCGGAAGACAAGACGAAGAGAAACCAGCGTCCTTTTCCCAGGTCCACCAGAAGCAGAAGCTCACAGCGCTTCAACCCTTACAAGAACAACTATCAAGCGCCCCGCCCTAAGGGCAGGAACCAGTCCTTTCGGAACAAACACAACAAAAGGGAACCAGCTCGGGTCCAGGCCCCAGCCGCACCCCACAATGAGATTTAGCTGACCCATCCAAGGGAAGAAGCCGTAGGGGGCAGGCTAACCCTATTCTACCGCAGATGGGTCGAGATAACTTCAGACAAGTGGGTCCTAGCCATCATCCGAGAAGGGTACTACCTGGACTTCCTTCGAACCCCTCCGGACAAGTTCGTGGAATCTCCCTGCCACGACCCCCGCAAGAGGGCAGCAGTGGAAGCTACACTGACCAGACTTCTGGCCCTCGAGGCCATAACCCCGGTACCTACACGGGAAACAAATACTGGACATTACTCCATTTACTTTATCATACCCAAGAAAGAGAGGGTACATTCAGGCCCATCCTGGACCTCAAGTCGGTCAACCGACACCTAAGGATTCCACGCTTCCACATGGAAACCCTACGATCGGTCATACGTGCAATACAGCCAGGAGAGTTCCTCACATCCCTGGACCTGTCGGAGGCCTACTTACACATCCCAACTCATCAGGAACACCAGCGCTACCTACGCTTCAAGGTCCTGAATCGTTACTACCAGTTCCGGGCACTACCCTTCCGGTTAGCCACTGCACCCCGGACGTTCACCAAGGTAATAGTAGTGGTGGCGGCAACACTCAGGTGGAGCCCACGATCCCAAAACTACTCCGTACGTCTACCACTACCAGGCAGAGTCCGGACCCAGCTAAGGTGGTGGCTACAGACCAGCCACATGAGCCGGGGATCAAGACTATCCTCCCCAACCTGGACCCTGCTCACCACAGATGCCAGCCTACATGGGTGGGGAGCACACTGTGAAGAGTTAACGCCCAAGGGCGGTGGAACGAAGAAGAGGCGGGGTGGAACATCAACCGCCTAGAAGCACGGGCGGTCAGATTAGCCTGCCTGCGGTTCGCCCACAGACTTCGAGACAAAGCGGTCAGAGTGATGTCGGACAACGCCACGACGGTGGCCTACATCAACCGGCAGGGCGGAACCAGAAGCCAACAGGTGTCCTTAGAAATAGACCCTCTGATGGCTTGGGCGTAAGCAAATCTGCAGGACATCTCTGCCGTCCACATCGCCGGGAAGAACACCACCACGGCAGACTTCCTCAACAGGGAAAGTCTAAACCCAGGAGAATGGAAGCTGTCACCCACAGCCTTCAAGATGATAGTGAATCGGTGGGGGACTCCAGACATGGATCTTCTAGCAAACAGATCCAACGCTCAAGTACCCAGATACTTCAGCCGCAGGCGGGATCCGCAGTCCCAGGGGATCGACGCCCTGGTACAGGCCTGGCCACAGGGGACCCTGCTATACGCCTTTCCACCGTGGCCCTTGCTGGGTGCAATCATTCACAAGATTCAGCGGCACAGGGGGCTAGTTCTTCTGGTGGCCCCGGACTGGCCAAGAAGACCCTGATACGCAGACATGAGAAGACTACTGGCAGGGAATCCACTACCCCTGCCTCCACACAGAGACCTGCTACAACAAGGTCCCATCCTCCACGAGGACCCAGCTCAGTTCTCTCTTACGGTCTGGCCATTGAGAGGGGCCCGCCTGAGAAAGAGGGGATACTTGGGGGCAGTAATAGATACTCTCCTCCAAGCACGCAAGTTCTCCACATCTCTAACATACAAAAGGATCTGGAGAGTCTTTGAGGCCTGGTGCGAAGACCACAATGTCAAACCACGTTCCTCTAAAGTTCCCGTGATCCTGGAATTCTTAGAGAACGGACTACAGAAGTGTCTGTCCCTCAACTCCATCAAGGTACAGGTGGCCGCATTGTCATGCTAAGGCTCCAGGAGCAAGGACGACAGCTTAGCCTCACACCCAGATGTATCACGCTTCCTGAAAGGAGTCAAACACATTCGCGCACCACTAAAGTGGCCAGTGCCCCTGTGGAACCTCAACCTCGTCTTGGAATTCCTAGCAGGATCCGCCTTCAGACCCCTCCAAGGCCTGTCCCTCCATCTGTTAACCTTGAAGACGGTATTCTTGCTGGCCGTGTGCTCGGCCCGCTGCATCTCAGAGCTACAGGCCCTGTCCTGCCGTGAGCCATTCCTCAGACTCACCCCGGGGACCATTCAGCTACGCACGGTTCCCTCCTTCCTCCCCAAAGTGGTCTCACACTTCCAGCTTAACCAAACCATCTCACTACCTGCGATGGACGGCTTGAAGAAGTCGGAAGAAGCCCGTAGTCTGCAGACTCCTATCCAGATATCTGGAAATGTCGGAACCAGTACGAAAGACTTGACCGCCTTTTTGTCCTTCACAGCAGGAAGAGGCAAGGGGAAGCGGCCTCGCGGGCAACCATTGCCCGCTGGATCAAGGACGTCATCAAGGCGGCCTACGTAGAAGCGGGAAAACCACCACCTCTACAGGTCAAGGCCCATTCCACCAGAGCCCAGGCGGTTTCCTGGGCAGAAACTAGAATACTGTCACCTGCCGAGATCTGCAGGGCAGCAACGTGGTCCTCCATCCATACCTTCTCCAGATTCTACCGTCTGGATGTTCAGGCTCAGGAGGACACAGCATTTGCAAGTGCAATCCTTAATGGACCACGGGCAGCCTCCCACCCAGTTCGGGAGTAGCTTTTATACATCCCATTGGTCCTGAGTCCATCTGCTACATGCTAGGAAATGGAGAAATTACTTAGCTGATAATTTCGTTTTCCTTAGTGTAGACAGATGGACTCAGCAGCCCATCCTCGGCTGCCACTATACATGGTCCTTCAACGATTCAAGGGTAAGCCATGCTTTCATTTCCCTAGGGCATCCACCCTGCCGGGTGTCGACGCTTTCCGGTTGGGCACACTGGCGGTCTCCAGCTATAGTCAACCAACCAGCTCAAGTTAATCAAGTTAATCAAGTTTTTAAAGTTCTAACAAAAGTTATCTAAGTTAATCATATTAAGTTAATCAGTCAGTCACACATATATCCACAATGCTTTGCAAGGAAGAATACTGAGGAGCTGCACTTCCTGCAGGGGTGTATGTACTAGGGGCTGACGTCAGATTGAAATCTGATCCATCTCCAACTGCTAACAGGAGTACACTATACCCATTGGTCCTGAGTCCATCTGTCTACACTAAGGAAAACGAAATTATCAGGTAAGTAATTTCTCCATTTCTGTCTGTCCTTGCGGATTGCTTTTGCCACCATCCAATTCCATTGAAGTTTCAGGAAAGAGCTCCCACAAAGCCACAACAAGCAGGCAATCAGAACATAAGCTTGAAAACTGTGTTTACGGCTCAGGGAGGTCGATGTGAGCCGATGCAGAGAGTGGGGCCCTGGAGCAGCACAGAAACACATCTGCATGCTCTCATGACATCACATGACCTCCTTAAGAGGACATTTATAATTTATACACGTTTTTTGACCCGGCATTTTCCTCCTGCTCCTATTAGGTTTTCAGCTCATTCAAAACAAGGGCTTGGATCTGGTGTCATAATCCTTCATTCACAACTATCCAGGGATTTTTTTTCTCCTGTTTTATATCCTCTTCCAACTTAGTCTAGTCAGTACAACAACAGTCCTGAGCCAGGGGCCTGGTTGCAGGGTTATTTTGGAACCCTGCAATCATGGGCCTTAAATCCAGCTACTAGGTGTCGTCATTATGCAATGACAGACTCCCTCTCCCCCAGAGACTGTAAATTCTGTCCATCGCAGCATCCCCAGCCAGCCCAGAAAGAGAAAGACATAGACCCAGAAATAGACCCCAGGTTCTTTGCATAGCTTATGATAGTATTGCCAGTAGGCTAGCCCCATACACTTGTTTTTTAAAAATGTTCTATTTATCGGACTATTTTGATTTCAGTTCTCCCTACAGACAGACATGACCAGAAGGCAACTGGAGTATGAGGCTCGGCAGATTCGAGCAGCCATGGAAGAACAACTAGGAACCTGCCAAGATATGGAGAAAAGAGCTCAGGTAATTAAGCAGGCAGGAGGAGAACTCATATTTTGCAATTTTGTGATAAAAGAACATGAAAACTTAAAAAAAGACTTTTACACATGAAAACAGTTGTAGTTTGTTGTATCTGAAGCAGGTGTTGATTTCTGTAAAATGAGCAAAAAGGCATTGTTTTGATGGTGAACTTTAACTTTTGTTACAATTAAATGAATTCCTCCTGGGAATTTGTTTTGAATCCACTTTCAGGGAAATGCCATTTTACATAATCGCAGATTTTCCCGTCGATAGCAGGGCTGAATTAGCCATGCTGTTATGGGATTTGTCAATCAGGCCCGGGAGGCGGAGCTTGTCAAAGCAGAGAACAGAGCTTTGCTCTCTGCGGCTGCGCGTGTGTTCCCACGCAGGAAAGTAACGGAATCTCCTCAGTCTGTTTTTTCCGCGAGTGGGATCGCACGCGGAGCTGATCTCTCCTCAGTTTAAAAAAAATAAAATAAAATGTCAAAACCGGGGTTCAAACCCTGTCCTTGTGGTAAAAGAATGTCGGTCACCGACAGACACGACCGATGTTATAAATGTCTCGGGACACACCACACTCCAGAGAATTGTGAGTATTGCTCTAAAATGTCACCTAGAGCATTAAAACAAAGAGCCTATAGGCTTCAAGAACTTTTTGCCTCATGGGATCCGTCGGAGGCTCACTCATCGCTGGGCCCGTTAACTTCTTCGGCTCCAACAAAAAAGAAAACTTTCTCGTCGGATCCTAAATCCTCCATTCTAGGAGGTAATGGAAAGCCAAAAAGACGAAGGCCAATGGATTCTCAGAAATCCTCAGTGCCTAAAGAGCCGCAACATACCTCATCGGAGAAGGAAACCTTGGCGCCGACGACTTCGGTGCCAGATGCGCATATACCGGCGCCAAAAACAGAGTCTGCACACAACCTAGCGGTTCTGGCGCGCACGGCGCAGAAGAGACCACTGCGCCAACAAGATATGCGCACGGCGCTGGAAACACCTATGCGCACGGCACCGGAAAAACCTGCGCGCACGGTGCCAACAGTAAGAAAACTTATGCGCACGGCGCCGATAAACCCTGTGCGCTCGGGATCAAAGAAATATGTGCATAAAACTACAACCGCGCACAGTTCTACTTCCGCGCACAGATATCCAAGCGCGCATAAGTCTACAGTCGCGCATACCTCTACATCTGCGCGTAAACACATATCCGCGCATAAATCTAAATCAGCACATAGCTCAAGATCTGCGCGTAGAAACCAAAATTACTCACCTCAAAAATTAAAGAGAGAATTGAAGCGAAAACGATACCCTTCACACATCTCTTTTTCTGAGGCTGAAGTCACAGATACTGAGTCGTCATCTGAGGACTATCATAAGTACTCACATCACTCCCATTCTAAAAGATTAAAAAAGAGGAGTGCTACATGGGAGATGAGTCCTTCGACTTCTAAATCATCTCATAAAGTTCCAACTACTACCAGCTCATTAAGAGAACTGGTACAAATTCTTTCCTCTACCACTTCTTTGGATTCGGAAGACTTAAGAAATACTCCAGTCAATAAGACACGGGGAGATAGGGAAGTTCCTGCAACTTCACCTCCAACAACTATCTCACAACAACAAGACAATCGTATGGTAATGCCCTCTCATACAAGAGAAGCATTTTTTCAATTGTCGCAGTCTCTAGCAGGATTTTACGAGACACTTCAGTCATCATTTAAAATAACTAATACTTCTGAGGACAATGCTACAAAACATAAAGCACAGTCTAATGAAGAGCAGTCGGCAGAACCACCGTCATCTCCCAGGATAAACCAACCAGCCTCACCTACTCATATACAGGATACATCTTTTGATTCTCCTTCAATACAAACATCCCCATCATCATCGGTGGGATGTCTGTCAGATACGCAGGACCAACTACAGGAGCCGTATTCCCCTCCTGAAGACCTTACGTACCCAAAATTCATAGAAAAAATGGGTACCATTCTACACCTAGAGGTCCAAAAAGAAACAGACCCTAGAGCGGAAACCCTTGGACTTCTAAAGATATTTGATACTCAGGTGGAACCAACCTCTCTTCCACCACAAGAGATCCTGCATTCCGTATTACAAAAATCCTGGGAAGCGCCTTATACAACTGCAGCTGTTTCCAGGAAAACAGACATGAAATTTCGTATGAAGAAAGCATCACTATACACTCTACCACAATTACCTCACGCATCAATTGTAGTAGAGTCCGCGATGCAAAGGTTCAGGAAAACAAAGTTGCACACTACTTTCCCACCGGGGAAAGACAACAAATATTTGGATGAATTTGGCAGGAAAATATACCATAACTCGATGTTAACCGCAAGAATTATGCAACATCAGTTCTACATGGTACAATATCTATGCGAGTGTATGCAAACTATGAAAGATATACATTCCTCAGTAGCTGAACAGATACCTCAGCCTCTTCATGACATGGAAGAATGTTCTTGACACCTCTTGAGGTCAATCTATGAGGCACATGAAACATCATCCAGGGCATCTGCAGCAGCTATTGCAGCCCGCAGACTAGCATGGTTACGTTCAAGTTCCATACGGGATGACTTGCATGAGAAACTAACAAACCTCCCATGCACAGGAGATAACCTGTTCGGAGAAAAGTTCCAGGACGCAGTAAGTAAATTAAAAGAGGAAGCTCTAGCAGTACAGTCTCTAACATCGAATTCTATTTACTCGACTGCACGTCGTTATGTGGCATCTACTCGTAGACAGCCTTATGCCAGAAGACCCTATAGATCTTATCAATCTTTTCGTACCCAGCCATACCCTTCCTACCAGCGTCCTGCTCCTCAAAATAATACATCAAATCAACGAAGGGGTAAACTACGTAACCAGAGGCAGCAGGCACAACCCCCGGCTACTACAACAAAAGCGACTTCATCTTTTTAGTTACTCAGCCGCCACCACAACATCAAGCTCCTCCTGGCAGAATTCGTTCTTGCCTAGAAGCCTGGGAAAGAATAACATCAGATCAATGGGTTTTGGAGATAGTACGTCACGGTTACCAACTCCAATTTCTCACAAAACCCATATTGCCTCATCTTTCCACACTCAAGATTCACAATTCCCATCCACAACTGGGGGAGGAAATTGCTTCACTTCGCAAACAACAAGCAATTCGACAAATCCACCCACATCCCAATTTAGCAGCATTTTATTCCCCGTACTTCCTCATACCAAAGAAGTCTGGGGGCCTTTGCCCAATACTAGACCTAAGGGAGTTGAACAAATTTCTCATCAAGGAGAAATTCAAAATGGTATCGTTGAAGTCAATTCTTCCTCTCATTCAAACCAACGATTGGATGTGCTCCATCGACCTGAAGGATGCTTACACGCACATTCCAATCCATCCATCCTCGTGGCGTTACCTATACTTTCGCTACAGACAACAACACTACCAGTACAAAGTTCTTCCCTTTGGGCTATCGGCTGCACCCAGAGTTTTCACCAAATGCATGATAGTGGTGGTGGCTCATCTCAGGAAACAAGGTATAACCATCTTTCCATATCTGGACGATTGGCTCATAATCGCCTCAACTCCAAACATCTTACAGGATCACCTCAATCGGGTGATACATTGCTTACAAGAACTAGGGTTGGTGATAAATTTTCAGAAATCACATCTACAACCAACACAGCAGTTGCAGTTCATAGGTGCATACCTGGACACTACGTGCAACAGAGCATACCTCCCAGGCGACAGAATATCACATTTCCGTCAACTTCTACACACCTTGAAACATACTCAGAGGCCGTCAGCAAGACAAGTCCTGGTAATTCTGGGCCACATGGCAGCGGCGAATTTCATGGTTCCCAAAACCAGGCTACACATGAGACGCCTGCAATGGGGTCTAAAACGACAATGGAAACAGCATTCACAACCATTGACGCAAAAGGTATTGCTGACCGCAGAAATGAAAAAAGATATAGCATGGTGGCTCCTAGACTCCACCCTATCCAAGGGAGCATTGTTCAGCCCCCCTCCTCACAATGTAGTTCTAACCACAGATGCGTCTCGCAAGGGATGGGGTGCTCACCTCGAGATTTACGAAACCCAAGGGTTATGGACACTCTCAGAACAAAATCTACAAATAAATCTACTGGAACTCAGAGCGATTCGCAACGCATTGCGAGTCTTCCAAGACCACCTGAAGGGACGCAGGGTCATGATCTACACAGACAACCAGGTAGCGATGTTTTACATCAACAAACAAGGAGGGTCCGGTTCATGGTCCCTCTGCAAAGAGACCCTGACAATCTTCGAACATGCTCACAAAAATTGCATACATCTACAAGCAACTTACCTACCAGGAGTTGCAAACACAAGAGCGGACAGACTAAGCCGCATCTTTCATCCCCACGAATGGACACTCAATACAGAAGTAGTCCAGGAAATATTTCTGCAGTGGGGGACACCTTCCATAGATCTCTTTGCAACAGAGATCAATGCTCAAGTTCCCAAATTCTGCTCGATAAGACCAAGCCAATTCAGGATCGCTCAAGATGCCTTCCTCATTCCGTGGACAACAGGCCTTCTGTATGCCTTTCCTCCCATACCTCTCATAAGAAGAGCAATTCAGAAGTGCATAGCGGACAAAGCTCAACTGATACTCATACCCCCGGCATGGCCGAGGCAACCATGGTAGTTTCCTACTTCGACTATCCATCAAGGATCCAATTCTATTACCCAATTGTCAAGATCTTCTCAACCAAGATCAAGGAACACTACTACACCCGCTACATTCATCTCTACACTTGACAGCTTGGAGATTGAAAGGCTCCTTCTAACAGAACAAGGAGTTTCCACTTCAGCACAATTCATTTTGTTACAATCAAGGAAACTCTCAACCAGGAAAAATTATAGCTATAAATGGAGACGCTACTCTGCCTGGTGCACTTCCAAAGGTGTACCACCATTGGACTGTTCCCCGGAATTGCTCATTGATTATCTTCATACACTATATGTAGCTGGTCTAGCAACATCATCCATCAGAGTTCACCTCAGCGCCATAAGCGCCTATCATAGACCAATCAATGACATTCCTATATCCAGTCACCCATTACTGACTCGTTTCATAAAGGGTTTAACACACATTCGTCCTCAGGTATCCAAACCTCCAGTTCCATGGAACCTCAACATAGTTCTGGAACAGCTCATGCTTTCCCCATTTGAACCCATGGACTCAGCACACATTAAATACCTCACTTGGAAAGTGGTATTCCTGGTTGCAGTAACATCAGCACGAAGAGTTAGTGAGTTACAAGCTTTGGTCCATTATCCTCCATACTTGCAATTTCATCAACAAAAGGTAGTTCTACGAACTCACCCATCCTTCCTACCGAAAGTAGTTACCCCATTCCATCTCAATCAGACAATGGAATTACCAACTTTTTTCCCTAAACCTCATGCAAATGATAGGGAAAAACTACTGCACATACTGGATTGCAAAAGAGCTTTAACACACTACAAAGAAAGGACAAACTCGGACTCCCGTGTTTCTCAACTTTTTGTTTCCTACGACCCGAAGGCACCTGGACTGCCAGTGGCTAAACGCACCATCTCCAGTTGGATAGCGCAGTGCATCAAATTCTGCTACGACAAACAGAATTTACATTTACAGTCTACTCCTAAAGCTCACCAAGTCAGAGCAGTAGCAACATCCTTAGCACACCTGAAGAATGTGCAACTCATGGACATTTGCAAGGCAGCTACATGGTCGTCACTGCATACCTTCACATCTCATTACTGCCTTGACCAACAAGCAGCCACGGATGCGAAGATAGGGCAAGCAATACTGCAATCTCTATCCTCCTGTCCACGGTGACTGCCACACTGTCAAAGATTACGTCCAACCATATATGTCATAGATGACGTGATCGGGAGCTTTGGACTCCCATGACAGCATGGCTAATTCAGCCCTGCTATCGACGGGAAAAAGCAAGTTTGCTTACCGTAAACGATGTTTCCGTAGATAGCAGGATGAATTAGCCATGCTGACCCACTCTCCTCCCTGGCAGTCACCAAGTCTTCGACTACACTACAGCTTAATCACAGACTCAGGAGATTCCGTTACTTTCCTGCGCGGGAACACACGCGCAGCCGCAGAGAGCAAAGCTCTGTTCTCTGCTTTGACAAGCTCCGCCTCCCGGGCCTGATTGACAGATCCCATGACAGCATGGCTAATTCATCCTGCTATCTACGGAAACATCGTTTACAGTAAGCAAACTTGCTTTTGCATGTTGACTTAACTCTTCAGAGTAGCATAGTAGATGAGGGAAGAAAATGGCTAACTAACCCATTCAGTCTGCTCAGTTACTTCTGTCCGCACCGCTTAGGATATATTACAGCTATCTATAGACTATGACCAGTAAGATATAACTGCTTATACAAAACTGTTTTATTATCTCTCTGTTTTGGACTGATGAGTATACAAGTTCACCTGTTAAGTTCACAACCAGCTCCACTTTGCAATATTCTACATAACTACCAATTCTAGAGTGACTGATGCTTGAACACCTGTTCTTCTAGGTCTCAGTAGCCTTTCCAAAAAGTACTCTGACACCACCAACTCTGCCAATCTCTGGAAATTTGTAGCAACTTGGCTACCCCTATGACCTGTGGTGTTGCTATCTTCTGCTTCCACTGTCTCTTCAGTTTTTTGTAACTAAGGATCCTCTGTGCTTTTCCTATGCTGCCTTGAATTCTGTTACTGTTTTAGTTTCCATTATCTGCTCCAAGAGGGTGTTTCATGCAGCCTTCACTCTTTCTATGAAAAAATATTTGCTGATGTTGCACCTGAGTCTCATTTCTTTATCCTTTGAACTGAAAAATTACAAAAGGCACTTGGAGGCATTGGCAGGGTGAAAAGATGCAGGTGAAGTGGATGAAGAGTAGGCTAAACTATAAAAGCTAAAGAGAGAGCAACAAATATATTAAGAAAGTAAAAGTAAGAGGTACTTGCCAGGTACTTGTGACCTGGATTGGCCACTGTTGCAAACAGGATGCTGGGCTTGCTGGACCCTCAGTCTGACCCAATATGGCAACTTCTTGTTTTACCAAAGTTGGTATTTTTTAAATCCATTACTTGATCTCTTGTCTGACCATCTCTGCCTTGGCTGTTAATATCAAACCATACTGTCTAATAATCACTGTTGCTCAGGTGGTTGCCTATCTGGACTTTAGAAAGCTTTCTCCGCTTGTAAATATCAGGTCCGGTATCACTCCTCATGTGGGTTTCATTATCATTTGTTTGAGGAGAACCCTTTGAAGGGAGTCCAGGATTTAATGGGTTCCATAGGTAAGATGCTCCAGTCCATATCCAGTAAGTTAAAATCTCTCACCAACAGCACCTTCCAAGTTATTCCCACCTTTTAGATGTATTTGACTATATCTCTGTGCAGTTCCTCTGCCAGTGTTGGAGATCTGTAGACCATTGGTATGTAGATAGAAATGCCATTTCCCTTTCCAAAATGACACAGTGCTGCCTCCTTTCCCCTTATCCCCCTGCATTTCACTTAATTTAATGATTCCTGTTTTACATAAAGAGCTGCTACTCTCCCTTTTCTGTCATCTCTGTCCTTTCTGAACAGATTAAAGCCTGGTATGATTGTATCCCATTCATGGGGCTCAGCGAACCATTTCTTCTAGGACAAGCAGGATGGTAGTCCTCACACATGGGTGACATCAGATGGAGCCCAGCACGGAAAACGTATGTCAGAGTTTCTAGAAGCTTTGACTGGCATACTGAGCCATGCCACTATCCGAGCGTCCACACAGGGTCCTTCTTCAGTCTCTTCTTTTCCACAGAGCTATCGTCTCGTGGTTCTAGAGCTCTGCTCTTTTCTCGGTAATTTTCAAGTATTTCAGTGGTCTGTTACAACTTTTCTTGCGCTGGAGTCCCTCTTCCTCCTACTGGTTAGTCAGAAGGGCGGCGCAGTAAATTTTTTCTCCCTTCTGTGCGGTCAGTTCCTGGTGTGTTTCGCCCTCGGTGGCTGCTGGACACCGACCACTTGCTGGGTCTTTTTTGAAATGGCGTTGTTGGGTTTTCGTCGATGCCCATAGTGTCCATGGATCATGTCCCTCACAGATCTGCATGAGGTTTGTATCCTCTGCCTCACACGACATTTGGGGGTGCCGAGGAGTCTGGATAGGGGCTCCCCACTGGTGTTTCTGGGTGATCTTAGTAATGAAGATGCTCCGTATGACCTGTGGGGGAATGATACCTCCGAGTCCTTGTCTGACGACTCAAGGGATCTTCCCTCGAATGCATCTCCTCTGGAGGAGCGGTGCCGGTCCCTGCCTGAGGGCTTGACCTTTGCAGGGTTTGTCCAGGCCATGGCAGAAACCATTCCGTTTCAGCTTCTGACAGAAGAGGATGCCAGGCATAAGATGCTGATGGTTCTCCAGTTTGTCGATGCCCCAAAGGAAGTGGTGGCTGTTTCTGTGCATGATATCTTCAAGGAGTTACTCCTTAGAATTTTGGAACACCCCATATACTTGCCTCCGGTAAATAGAGAGGCTGATACAGACTATCTGGTACAGCAGGCCCTGGGGTTTGAGAGGTGTCAACTCCCACATCAGTCTGTTGTGGTGGAGTCCACTCTTAAGAAGGCCAAGCATTCCCATACCCACGCTTCCGCCCATCCGGATCGAGAGCACAGAGCCCTGGATGCGCTGGGCAGGAAGGTGTTTCAGGAAGCCATGTTGATCGCCCGCATTGCTTCTTCCAGCTGTATATGATGCAGTACTCTTGGAATCTCTGGAAACAAGTCCAAGAGTTGTCCGAGCGTCTGCCCCAGCAGCAACAGGATGATTTTATGGCGCTTGGCCAGCAAGGCTTGGAATGTGGCAAGCAGGAAGTGCACTTCACCTATGAAGTGTTCAAAACATCTGCTAGAGTGGCAGTGGCTGGCATTGGTGCCTGCAGGATGGCCTGGCTCCAAGCCTCAGATGTCTACCAGAGGTCCAGAAGCTTGGGGGCCTCCCATGTACTGGCGAGAGCCTTTTTGATGATAAGGTGAGGGATGCTGTGGCTCAGTTGAAGGATCATGAGACCCTCCAGCATCTGTTGGCTAGTACATCGGACCCACCGTCCCTTGCCAGGAAGACCTCGTGACAGGGCTCGTGGAGGTCTTTTTACCGCCAGAGGAAATATTATTCTCCGGCCTCTCGTGCCCGTGTTCAACGTATGGGCTCTCTAGGGGCTGCCCCAGTGTACCCACAGGCTGCAGCCGGCATCCCAGCCAAGCCCAACTACAGGGTTTTGACTGGCTGCAGAGGAGCATAAGCCAATCGTCCATTCCCTCAAGGCCGGGCCCTCCAGTCGGGTGCCAGCTATGGTTCTTTGTGAACCATTGACCCAGTGTCACCTCAGACCAGTGGGTCCTGTCCATCATTTGTCAAGAGTATCAACTCAACTTTCTGGGTGTTCCCGTGGACAGACCCCATGCTCCTCTTGGGGTCAGTCCTCGCAACAGGAAATACTCTACGGAGCTCTCCGCCCTCATAACAGCCAGAGCAGTCGAACCTGTCCCATTGCAGCAGCAAGGGAGCGGGTTCTATTCTCACTATTTCCTGATTTCAAAGAGAACAGGGGGCCTCCACCATATTTTGAACCTGAGAGCTTTGAACTGGTTTCTAAAAAGAGAAAAGTTCAAAATGGTCTCTCTGAGCACCCTGATTCCCCTCCTGCAAGGAAGGGACTGGCTTTGCTCCTTCAATCTCAAGGATGCATACACCCACATCAAAATCTTCCCCAGCCACAGAAAGTATCTTCGCTTTGTCGTGTGCGAAAGGTATTTCCAATACAGACAGGGTGTTGCCTTTCGGCCTTGCCTTGGCCCCTCCCATGTCTTCACCAAGTGCCTAGCAGCGATGGGAACCCACCTCCGTCATCTAGAGATGCAGGTATATTCCCCCTTCTTGGACGACTAGCTGGTCAAGAGCACCACCCAGGAGGAGTGCTTCGGACTCTGCGCTTCGGTCTCTGCACTTGGAGTCCTTCTGGCTGGTCATCAACTACCCGAAGTCCCATCTGACTCTGTCGCTGCAGTTGAGTTTCATCGGCACCCGGCTGGACAAGGCCTTTTTAGCCCTGGGATAGGGCGCTGGCACTGGTATCCCTTGTGGGTCTGGTTCGCCAGAGCTGGCAGGTCTCTGCCCACCTCATGCTCCGTCTTCTGGGTCACATGGCTGCCACTGTACGTGTTACACCCTTAGCTTGCTTGCATATGCTCAGGGCCCAGCGGACCCTGCGGTCCCAGTGATGGCAGCTCACCCAGACCTACACGTGCACATCCGCGTCACTCCACCTCTCCAGGCCTCCTTATCTTGGTAGAAGAACCTGCCCAATTTGGAGCAGAGGGTTCCTTTCCAGTCTCCCCCTTCCCAGGTTATACTCACCACAGATGTGTCGACCCTGGGTTGGGAGGCCCATGTGGAGGGCCTCCGTACGCAGGGTCTGTGGTCTGCTCAGGATGCTCAGTTCCAGATCAACTTCCTGGAGCTTCGAGTGATTCGTTACACTCTCTGGGTGTTCCAGGATCGCTTGTCCAACAAGGCAGACCTGATCCAGACCCACAATCAGTTGGCAATATGGTACATCGACAAACAGGGAGGTATGAGATCGTTCCTCCTGTGGCAGGAAGTGGTTCAGATTTGGTCAAGGGCTCGGTCCCAGGGCATGCTGATCTGAGCCATGTACCTTGCTGGGACCACCTGAGTTGGGCCTTCCAACCCCATAAGTGGTCTCTAAATCCGGCAATGGCGGACTGTATCTTTCACTTTTGGGGAAATCCAGATGTGATCTCTTCGCCTTCCCCTGCATCAGCAAGGTGAAAAATGTCTGCTCCCTATACAGGGGGGATGGCAAACCAGCCATAGACGCCTTTGCCCGCCATTGGGGCAGGGGCCTTCTGTACGCATATAACTCCGCTTCCTCTGGTGATGAAGACTCTTCTGAAGCTCCGGCAGGATGGGGAACCATGATTCTCATAGCCCGTCATTGGCCGAGGCAAATCTAGTTCCCGCTCCTGCAGGATCTCTCCATCAGGGACCCAATTGCCTGGGGACCTCCCCCGACCTTGTCTCGCAGGACCAGGACAGGCTGTGCCATCCCAACCTTAGGGCATTGTCCCTAACAACCTCAATGTTGAGAGGCTAATTCTGCAGCCCCTCGACCTGTCGGATGATGTGTCTCTGGCCCTGGTAGCTTCCAGGAAGCCTCCCACTAGGAAGTCTTATGGCCTGAAGTGGAGGAGGTCTGCCATGTCGTGTGAGCATCACGGGTTAGATCCATTCTCCTGCTCTACACTGAAACTGCTCAACTATCTACTACACCTGTCAGATGCTGGCTTGAAGACCAACTCCGTCAGGGTGCACCTGTGTGCCATCGGGGCCTACCACCAAGAGGTTGATGGTTCACTCATCTCTATAGTGCCCTTAGTGGGGCGTTTCATGCAAGGTCTGCTTCAATTAAAGCCTCCTCGGCATCTCCTGCTGTGTCCTGGGACCTTAATGTGGTGTTGGCGCAACTCATGAAGGATCTTTTAGAGCCACTGAGCACCTGTGACCTGAAGTACCTGACGTGGAAGGTCATGTTTTTGGTCATGGTCACTTCAGCGCGCAGGGTCAGTGAGCTTCAAGCGTGGTGGTGGTACCCACCATACATGAAGTTCTTTCATGATAGGGTGGTTCTGCGTACACACCCTAAATTCCTGCCTAAGGTGGTGATGGATTTCCAACTGAACCAGTCAATTGTCCTGCCCACCTTTTTCCCAGGCCTCATTCGCACCAGGGTGAACAGGCTCTGCACAGCTTAGACTGCAAGAGAGGACAGCAGCCACTGGCTGTCCACGCAACTCTTCATCTCATTTGATAAGAACAGATTGGGAGTTGCGGTTGCCAAGCAAACCCTGTCTGACTGGCAGATTGCATCTCTTTCTGCTAAGCACAAGCAGGACTGCAGCTTGGGGGTCATGTCAACGCTCATTCTGTCAGAGCCATAGCGACTTCGGTGGCCCATTTGAGAGCAGTCCCTGTGTCTAAGATCTGCAAGGCTGTGATGTGGAGTTCCCTCCACATGTTCGCTGCTCACTGCAGTTTGGACAGGGATAGCAGCTTTGGCCAATCATTCCTCCAGTATCTCTTCCAGCTGTAGAACCCAACTCTTCCTGCCTAGGGCTCTTTTTTCAGGTTCAGGCTGTTTCCCACCTTTACCAACAGCACCTGTGTTGTGCCCGTTGGCACCTGATGGGTGCCTGTTGGTCTTGCTTGTTTAGGAACAGCCTGTAGCTAGGGATTCACCCATGTGTGAGGACTACCATCCTGCTATAGCCCTAGTAAAAAGCAGAGTTGCCTTCCTGTAACAGGTATTCTCCTAGGACCGCAGCATGTTAGTCCTCACGAAATCCGCCCGCCACCCCATGGAGTTGTTTCGTTACATTTGTTGTTTTTTTTTTTTTTTTTGTAATTCTATGTTAGAAGACTGAAGAGGGACCCCGTATGGACACACGGATAGTGGCATGCTCAGTGTTTCTAGAAACTTTGACATAAGTTTTCCGTGCTAAACTCCATCTGATGTTGGTCAGCCATGTGTGAGGACTAATAACCATGTGTGAGGATTAATAACCTGCTGTCCTAGGAGAATTCCTGTTACAAGTAAGCAACTCTGCTACCTCTGTGGTAGCAACAATATCTAGATCTCTCTCTTCTATTCACCCTTGTAGATCTGGAATTTTATTGCCTAGACTATGAGCATTTGTACTCATAACCTTCCAGATATTTCTCTGTCTTGTTTACACTCTGTATAGTCTGATAACCTGTTGCTCAAGAGTAGCCTTGTTAAATTCTCTCTTGTGTTTTTATTCACTCCATTTTTTTTGTTAGAGGTGACTAAACAAATCAGTTGGCTTCCATCCACCATCCCCTGTTTTGGGCACTTCCCAAAGCAAGCATAAACGTTGAACACTGAAAGTCAGCAAAGAGAAATTCTTTTTATTAGTAACATCGATATGACAGCAAAAAAAGACCAATCGGCCCATCCAGTCTGCCCAGCAAGCTCCCACACATATTTTCCCATACTTAGCTTTTTCACCGACCACCAAGTTCAGGGCCCTTGTTGGTAACTGTTTGATTCAAATTTCCTGCCACCCCCTGCCATTGATGCAGAGAGTAATGGAGCTGCATCAAAGGTGAGTATAAGGCTTAATGGTTAAGGGTAGTAACCGCCGCATCAAACAAGTTACCCTGATGCTTGTTTGCCCATACTGCACAGATCAATGCCTTGTTGGACGTTGTCTGAATATACACCCTCTTTTCCACATTTCTCCCTGCCATTGAAGCAGAGAGCAAAGCTGTATATGCATTCAATGTGAAGTATCAGGGTTAATTGTTTTAGGGTAGTAACCGCCGCAATAAGCAAGCTACCCCCACGTTAGTAAGATATCTTATGGAGCAATGCAGCGTAAGGTAAATACAGAGCTTAAGAGCGGTTCTGCAATAGGTTATATATATATTTCACCTTCCTCAAACCTGAACACCAATGGGTTAGTTTCTTTGTAAGCATAACATATTTCAGTTGATTAGTAATATTATCTTCTCATATATGTTAATGATACTGCATTCTTGAAAGTTGAGCTCAGAAGGCAGAAGCGAAATTTAATGCTGACCTTTGACATACTTCAGCATTCTGGCTAACCTTTGGTATTCCTACACCAATGGCTATTTTCACAAGTCTGATCAGTTCAGTCTTATCATGCTGCTGTTACCTTTCTGCTTCTCTACCACCACCAACTGATCTTTTGCCACAGAACACCCTTCAAAGCACTCTTACACCCCTCCTCTAATTTAAACAGCTATCGGTGTATAATCTGAATTGGTCAACTAGGATCGTTTATCCTCTTACAGATTTAAGCCACCACTACATCGGCCACCGATGCCTTCCACTGGAGCGATCCTGATTCCCTGGTCCTCCGAGAAGGATGAGGCCGTGGGGTCAGGGCACCCATTCCCGCAGTTCCCGGGGCCTCCGGCATACAGTGGCCAATGTGTCCCCCTCCCCCCTCGATGCCCGAGGGCCCATTGATGCTGGCGGTGCCTCCATGGCCCTTTGTGCCTTCGGGGCCTGGGCCTAGTGCCCCTCCCAGTCCCTGCCCTCGGCATCCGGACCCTAGTGAGGAGGAGGGTCCCTATGACCCGTGGGGCGATGACTCCTCGGACGCGTCGTCCAAATTATCCAACGACCCCCTCTTGGAGCCTTCCCCTCCAGAGGAGCGGCACCGCTCCCTGCCTGAGGACCTGTCATTTGCCAGCTTTGTAAGAGCCATGGCTGAAGCCATCCCCTTCCAGCTCCTTTCGAAGGAGAGCTCCTATCATAAGATGCTGGAGGTCCTCCAGTTCATCGATGCTCCAAAAGAGATCATGGCGGTGGCGGTGCCGATCCACGACATCTTTAAGGAGCTTCTCCTCCATATGTGGGAACACCCAGTGTCGGTGGCCCCAGTGAACAGGAAAGCTGATGCGACTTACCTGGTTCAACAGGCAGTAGGCTTTGAACGGCGGCACTTAACCCATCAGTCTGTGGTGGTGGAATTTACCCTTAAAACGGCCAGACACTCCTAGACACATGCTTCTGCCCCACCCGAGGCACGAACATAAGGAGCTCGATGGCATTGGAAGAAAAATGTTGCAATGGGCCATGCTGGTAAGCCCGTATTGCGGCCTACCCAGCTGTACGTGACCTTAAATGACCGCAACCTGTGGAAGCAGGTCCAAAGTTTGCGGAGAGCCTCCCCCAGCAACAGCAGGAGTCCCTCTCGGCCATTGCTCGCTGGGCCTTGAGGCTGGTAGACACGAGGTCAGGTTGACCTACAGTGTCTTTCAAACTGCAGCCCGCCTAGCTGCGGGGGGAGTCTGCGCCAGACGGCTGGCTTGACTTAGGTCCTCCAGCCTGAGGTGCAGGAAAGACTGGCGGACTTCCCCTGCACAGGAGAGAACCTGTTTGGGGACAAGGTGAAGGAGGTCATGGCACAACTGAAGGATCAGCATGATAACCTTCTGCAACTGTCCACCAGCCCCTCTGAGGCCCGTTCTACCAGGAAGTCTTCCAGGCCGGGCTCTCACAAGCCCTTCTACCGGCCAAAGAAGTACTTCTCTCCAGCTGCCCATACCCGGCCACCCCAGCCCAGTCCCAGAGGACGTGGCGAGCAGCAGCTGATACAGAGGGCCCAACCAGCCCCACAACAGGCCCCATCCACCGGCTTTTGACTGGCGACGAGGGAGCACGAGGCAAACACCGGTTCCCATGGCGGCCGATCCCCCAGTCGGTGGCAGGCTCCTTCATTTCGCCAGCCACTGGGAAGCGATCACTTCGGACCGGTGGGTCCTCTCCATTGTTCGGCAGGGCTACCGCTTGAACTTCAGCAGGCTCCCAGAGACAGTTCCCCCATGTTCATTGTGGGGTTTGTCCAACCATCAGGCCATCCTCCAATTGGAACTTTCCGCCCTTCTAGTGGCAGGCGTGGTAGAGCCGGTTCCCTGCGAGCAGTGGGGGCACGGCTTCTACTCGAGGTACTTCCTCATTCTGAAAAGGAATGGCGGCTTGCACCCTATTCTCAACCTCACGGCGTTGAACTGCTTTCTCATAAGAGAAAAATTCCAGATGATCTCTCTGGGCACACTGATTCCACTCCTCCTCTGAGGAGACTGGCTCTACTCCCTCGACTTGAAGGAGGCTTACACCCACATTGCAATTGTCCCCAGCCACAGGATGTGCCTCCGCTTCCAGGTGGGGACATTTTCAGTACAAAGTACTGCCCTTTGGACTGGCATCAGCCCCATGAGTCTTCACGAAGTGCTTGGTGGTGATGGCTGTTTACCTTTAGGCATCACTCGGTCCACATCTTTCCATACCTGGACGACTGGCTGATCCGGAGCGATTCACACTCCGGGGCCATGAATGCCCTAGCCTTGATGGTCAGCACTTTACAGACCCTGGGATTCGTTATCAACTTTCCCAAGTCACATCTCAATCTGTCTCCATGGCTGGACTATTGGTGCCAGGTTGGATACAGCACAGGTATAAGCCTTTCTGCCCAGGGATCAAGTGGCCGCCCTTTCTTCGCTGGCTACCCTTGTTCGCAACAGGGCGACAGTACCAGCCTGTCTGCTGCTCCGCCTGCTGGGAAATATGGCAGCCTCATCCATGTGACCCCCCCTTGGCCCGCCTCCACATGAGGGACCCACAGTGGGCCTTGCAGTATCAGTGGCGACAGGCATCCCAGGATCTGGAAGCGCCTCTGACGGTCACAGACCCTCTCCATCCCTCCCTAGCTTAGTGGGAAGCCCTACCCAATCTGGAAATAGGACTCCCATTACAATCTGCTCTGCCCCAGGTGACCCTTACCACCAACGCCTCACCTCAGGGTTGGCAGGTCCACACAGACAGCCTGCATACTCAGGGCCTTTGGTCTGCGGCTGAATCCTGATGCCAGATAAACTTTCTGGAATTGTGGGCGATACGGTATGCCCTGTGGGCCTTTCAGGACAGGTTGTCCTCCAAAGTTGTCCTCATCAGAACAGACAACCAGGTGGCGATGTGGTACATCAACAAGCAGGGAAGCACGGGCTACTTCCCCCTCTGCCAGGAGGCGCTACAGGTCTGGGATTGGGCCCTCTCCAAAGGGATGTACCTGCAGGCCACATACCTGCTGGGCTACCAAAACATGTTGGCGGACTGCCTCAGCCGGTCCTTCCAACTACACGAGTAGTCCTTGAACCTGGCAGTAGCAGCCCACCTATTCTGTCGCTGGGGCATGCCGGACATGGACCTGTTTGCTTCTTCCCACAATCACAAGGTGAACATGTTCTGCTCCCTGATGCCAGGGAAGGACCATCCGGCCTGCGACGCATTCTCCCTTCACTGGGGACAAGGTCTCATATACGCATACCCCCCCAATCCGCTTCTCCCAACTCTGACGAAGCTGTGAGAAGACGGGGGGGGGGGGGGGGGGACACGACCATTTATCCTAGTGGCATACTCCTGGCCAAGGCAGATGTGGTTCCCTCTCCTCCAGGACCCGTCTGTGATCGCACTGGTTCTGCTGAGGACAGCTCCCAACCTCCTATCACAGAAACAGGGCACCCTGCGCCACTCGAACCTTCGGACACTGGCCCTCATGGCATGGATGTTGAGCGCATGATCCTCCAGCCCTTGCAACTCTTGGATGAGATGTCCAGGATCTTGATTGAAGCTCTGAAACCTTCCACTCGCAGATCCTACAGCTCAAAGTGAAAGTGTTTCTCCATCTGGTGCGGGGGTCACGGACTGGATCCTTTCTCCTGTCCCCTCCCCCACCTGCTGGATTATCTGCGGCATTTGTCTTTGGTCCAGCCTCCAGACCAGCTCGGTCCGAATGCACCTCAGCACCTACCACCAGGGTGTCGCTGGAGCACCCACCTCAGTCCAGCCACTGGTCAGGCATTTTATGCGGGGCCTAGTCCAACTAAAGCCCCCACTTAGCCTGCCGGCAACCCCATGGTATCTCAGCGTCATCTTAGTGAGGCTCATGCGACATCCGTTCAAGCCTCTCAAATCCTGCAACCTGAAGTTCCTCACCTGGAAGGTTATGTTCCTGGTGGCTATCATTATGTTCGCAGGGTCAGCAAGACCCAAGTCTGGGTTACATATGCTCCCTACACAAAATTTTTCCAAGATCATGTAGTGCTGCGCACGCATCCAAAGTTCCTGTCGAAGGTGGTGACTGTGTTCCAAATCAACCAGTCTATTATCCTTCCCAAGTTCTTCCTGCGGCCTCATTCCCATCCACGGGAACGTGCTCTTCACACCCTGGACTGCAAACGGGTGCTCGCTTTCTGCTTGGATTATACAGCGAGGCACAGTCAGTCCTCCCAGCTCTTTGTGTCCTTTTACACCAACAGGCTGGGAGCAGCAGAGGGAAAGCAGACCCTTTCCAACTGGCTAGCGGATTACATTGCCTTCTGCTACGAGCAGGCAGGCCTCCAGCTGGCCAGCAGGGTGAAGGCTCACTCTGTGCGGGCTATGGCGGAGTCAGTGGCCCACCTGCGGGTGGCCCCTATCGCTGAAATCTGCAGAGCCACGACCTGGAGTTCACTCCACACCTTTGCGGCTCACTACTGTCTCAACAGGGATAGTCGCCAGGACAGCGCTTTTGGCCAGTCTATCATCCGCAACCTATTCCAATCCTGAACCCAACTGTTCTTATCGTGCTCTCTTTGGGGCCATACTGCCCCTGCTTCCCACAACGCCGCAGTTGTGTTGTGCCCGTTAGCACCTTGTTCGGTTACTGTGGGTCCCTCTGTTCCCAGGAGGCAGTCTGGAGCTCTGTAATCAGAGTTGCTTACCTGTACAGATGAGGTTCACCCCAGAATACTGAGGGAACTCAGAGATGTGCTGGCGGCTCCACTGTGTGACCTGTTCAATAGATCCCTGGAAAAGGGTGTAGAGCCTAGTGACTGGAGAAGAGCGGTGGTGGTCCCGCTTCACAAGAGTAGGAGCAGAGAAAAAGCTGGAAGCTACAGGCTGGTTAGCATCACCTTGGTATTGGGAAAATTAATGGAGACTCTGCTGAAGGAAAGGATGTGAACCATCTACAATCCAGTGGGTTGTCCGATCAGAAGCAGCATGGATTCACCAGGGGAAGGTCCTGTCAGACTAATCTAATTGATTTCTTTGATTGGGTGACTAGAGAACTGGATCAGGGAAGAGCGCTCGATGTAATTTACTTGGATTTTAGTAAAACTTTTGATATGGTCCCACATAGAAGACTCATCAACAAAATGAGAAGCTTGGGAATCAGCTCCAAGGTGTTGGTGTGGATTACAAACTGGTTGATCGATAGAAGACAACGGGTGATGGTAAATGGAACCAACTCTGAAGAGAGAATGTTGTTTAGTGCCACAGGGATCGGTGTTGGGACTGGTTCTGTTCAACATCTTCATGAGCGACATTGCGGAAGGGATAGAAGGTAAAGTTTGTCTATTTGCAGATACTAAGATCTGCAACAGAGTGGACATGCCGGAAGGAATACAGAGAATGAGACGGGATTTAAGGAAGCTGGAAGAATGGTCGAAGAAATGCAGAGTCATGCATATGGGGTGTGGTAATCCAAAAAAACTATATGAGTTGGGGGATGAAGGGCTGATGTGCATGGAGCAGGAGAGAGACCTTGGGGTGATAGTGTCTAACAACCTGAAGTCGACGAAGCAGTGTGACACGGCAATAGCCAAAAGAAGAATGCTAGGCTGCATAGAGAGAGGAATATATAGTAAGAAAAGGGAAGTGATAATCCCCTTGTACAGGTCCTCTGTGAGGCCTCACCTGGAGTACTGTGTTCAGTTTCTGGAGACCGTATCTCAAAGGAGACAGAGTCAGGATGAATGCGGACTAGAGAAGGTCAACCAAAATGATGGGTGGTCTCCATCGAATGACTTATGAGGAGAGATTGAAGAACCTGAATATGTATACCCTGGAGGAGAGGAGGAGCAGGGGTGATATGATACAGACCTTCAGAAACTTGAAAGGTTTTAATGATCCATGGTTGTCAACAAACCTTTTTCATTGGAAACAATTTAGTAGAACTAAGGGTCACGATTTGAAACTCCACGGAGGAAGACTTAGAACCAATGTCAGGAAATATTTCTTCACTGAGAGGGTGGTGGATGCCTGGAATGCCCTTCTGGAGGAAGTGGTGAAGACTAAAACTGTGAAGGATTTCAAAGGGGCATGGGATAAACACTGTGGATCCCTAAAGGCTAGAGCAGAGCTTTCCAAAGTGTGTGTCGCCTGAGGTGTGCCGGTGTGTCGCGCAAGCCCGGTGCACGTGACACACCGGCAAGTGGGAGCCAATGCGGCCGCCGGTGGAGCTCACCCCACTGGCGGCTGAGCAGCGAAGAATCGTTGTGCTGTGTGCCGCAGACACACAGCCGGAAGATCGGTAAGGCCGTGGTGAGTTCACGTCACCACAGCCCGAAGAAAAAGGGCACGTCTAAACATGCAGGTGCTCCGCCTCCTTCCTGCCCACGCGGCCCCAGAAGAAAAATGTTGCCGGAGCCGCACGGGCAGGAAGGAGATGAAGCAGCCGCGTGCAGAAGAGGAGCCGCGTTGTTGCAGCGGGCGAGAAGAGGCCCGTAGCAGGGCCCCCACCGCGGATCGGATCGGCCCGAGAAGATCAGGGCCGCTGCAGAGCTGATCCTGCAGCGACCCGTGAAGAGGAGGCCCAGAGGTAAGAGAGAGGCTGAGGGCCCGTAGAGTGCGTGTATTAGCTGAGTTGAGAGATTGGGTGCCTGTATGAGCTGAGCTGAGTTGAGAGATTGGGTGCCTGTATGAGCTGAATTGAGAGATTGTGTGCGTGTATGAGATGAGTTGAGAGATTGGGTGCCTGTGTGAGTTGAGAGATTGGGTGTGGGAGTGAGGATCTCAATGTTTGCAGAGACAGCATGTGAGAGTCTGTGTGCGTGTGTGAGAGAGAGACAGCATGTGACAGTGAGAGCCTGTGCATGAGCAAGACAGCATGTGGGAGTGAGAGAGAGCCTGGGTGTGTGAGTCAGACAGCATGTGCAAGAGAGAGACTGTGTATGTATGAATGATTGTATGAGAGAGAGAGCATGTGAGAGTGAGAGCCTGTGTGTGTGTGAGAGAGAGAGAAAGCATGTGAGAATGAGAACCTGACTGTATGTTTGAGGGAAGAAGATAGATGGAGAGAAAAGAAATAGAAAAAAAGACAATATGAAATGAACTGGCAAAAAAATAAGAAAGGGGAGGTGGAACAAAAAAGCCTGGGACCAACCAATTAGAAAACTAAGATCAGACAGCAAAGGTAAAAAAAAAAAAGAAATAAATTACTTTTTACTGATTGGCACATGTAATCTTTGTTAATGTCAAGAGTAGCACTTTCTCTATGCGGATCTCACAATGTACGAGATCAACATGGAGGAACTGGAAACCCACGGGGCCTGCACAGAGGAGGCAGCATAATGGGCTTCAGTGCCAATAGCAGCAATCAGCGCCTCCCCAATAGCCATGCGGCATCAGTGGCAGCAGAGGAATGAGAGAGGCTCCGAGGTTGCTGGCAAAAGAAAGAGAGGGGGTCTGCCTTTAGTGTGTGCATGTGTATGAATGGGTGCCTGCCTGGGGGTGTATATGTGTGAATGGATGGGTACCTGCCTGGGGGATGGTGAGGGAGTGGTGTGAAAATGAATGGGAGCCTGCCTGGGGGTCAGTTTTAGTGTGTGAGAATGACTGGGAGCTTGCCTGGGTGTGTGTGTTTGTGTGAGAATGATTGGGAACTTGCCTGGGTGTGTGTGTTTGTGTGTATGTGAGGGAGCCAGAGAGAGTGTGTATGAGAAAATCCAGGGGAGTAAGAGTTTGTGTGTGGGGTGTGTGTGGAGGGGGAGAGAGTGTCTTAGAGCCTGAGAGTGTGTCAGTGTCTGTGAGAGCGAGAGGGTATGGTGGGTATAAGAGCATGAATGTGTATGTATGTGACAGTGTATGTGTGAGAGAGAATGGACATGTGAGTCTGTGTGAGAGAGGATAACCTCTGGGAAATTGTAAAAAATGTATATGATTTTAATTAATAGAAATTCTATTTATCAGTAGTTTTAAAATATTCTTTTATTAGTATGGTTTTACTATTATAACTGATGCTTTATGTTTCTTGATTTTGTTTGTTTTATGAGGAATGGTGGTTCTGTTTTTCCATTGTTAAAACACAGAGTCTGGCTTCTTGGAGTTTCCATTTCAGTTTTTGTCTAATTTGAGCTCCTTTATTTTGTATTCTGTATTTGGTGAGGGTCTGTCTCTGCTCTGTGTATGTGACCATGATGAGAGATTCTGCTAGCATAGGGATCTATAGCAATCGGGTTTGTTTTGTTTCCTCAATAGGTGGTGTATTGGTATTCTAGGACCCAGTGTAATATTTACCCATGCTTTTTCACAGGTAGGGTTATTGTTGTTTGAGTCCTTGGTGTTATTACTGTTATGTTACAATGGGATTGCAGTATAGATTTTGAGTGTCTTTTTTGCGAGGTTTTATTTTAGTTCACAATGTGCCTGGCAGTGGAAGGTGTTTGTGCTGCTGTTACTGTGAGGTGACACCAGCATTTGAAAATATCTTTTAGTATGATGAGCTGTAAGGGAAACATCCAAGCTCCATTGTTTGGGGGAATTTCAGTGGATGCACAGAGTTACAGAACTGGAGGTGCAGGATTTATATTGACATTCTGTCCCTTCCTATAAATTCCAGATTTCACTCTCATAGCCATATAGAATTAGTTGAATGAGGCTATCAAATAATTATATAGTGTGAAACTGGCCAGCTTTTTAAAATTATGCAGAAGACCCTTTGGACTTTTTTATTAACACCAAATATTCAAAAGCTGTGTTCATCCCATCAAGCTCATATATCTCATTAAAGAGGTAAATTGAATAACACAATAACTTTGTTTTATTATTGTTACTCATAAATTATAACAATAACATTAATCTTGGAATATTATATATTTTTAATATAAACAAAAGGTTTTCACAAGATATGTTGTGTCGTGAAACATTTTATTATGTATATATTTAAGGAAACATACATAAATTGTCGAAATACATTTCGTTCATTTAACCTTTAACCTCCGGTTTGCTTGTAGACTAATTACTGTGTCCCGAAATTATGTTTGTCTAAAAAGTGTGTCACCAACATGAAAAGTTTGGAAAGCTCTGGGCTAGAGGATGGGAATAAATAAAAAAAAGCTTAACGGCACAGAGCGGCAGTTACTACCCTTAACAGAAACGTGGGGATAAGCTGCACGGAGCAGCAGTTACTACCTTGGGAAGCTTGCTGGGCACACTAGATGGACCATTTTGGTCTTTTTCTGCCATTATTACTGTGTTACTATGTTCTCCTAGGACATCTGATGATGTCACCCACATGTGGGCTCCATCTGATGATGTCACCCACATGTGAGGACTAAAATCCTGCTGTCCTCAGGAATCCCGCCTGCCTCCCCACGATATTGGGTTCACCTTCGTTTTGTTTTACTTTTTCACCCGTATTTTGCTCTTACGAGACTGAAGGGGGGACCTCACGTGGATACACGTATAGTGGCTGGCTGGGCATGCTCAGTCTGCCAAAGTTTCTAGAATCTTTGACAAAAGTTTTCCATGCGGGCTCCATCTGATGATGTCATCCACATGTGAGGACTAAAATCCTGCTGTCCTAGGAGAACACCTGTTACAGTAAGCAACTCTGCTTTATCTTCACTAGAAGATGGAAAAACTAATATTTTCTGAGGAAGAAGTCTGAATAGATTTAGATTCAAATTCTTCTCTTCTTGTGTTAATTTTTGTGTTAAAGGTAGTCACAAAATCGATCTATGAAAATCTAATCAGTTTCAATATCTGACTGACTTATATCCCATCAAGCTGGAAATAATTTGAAATATCTTCTCAGGACTATTAGAAGTTATGTCAAGAATTTTTTTCATAGTATTTCTTTTTGGCTTGCTTAATTGTAAGTATATAGTGTTTTATTTTAGTGTTGAGTATGTCTTCATCCTGGGATGATTTAGGCTTTTGTCATCTTTTCTCCAATTTTCGGATCTGCTGCTCAAAGCTTTTTTGTCCAGAATGGTACCATAAGGAGTTGCTGTGTCTTGCAGTAACGGTTTGGATAGGAGCAATCACATCCATTGCCTTAGTTACCTCACAGTATCTGCCTCTGGGTTCTAAAGCATGGAACAGAAACCATTTCTAAGAATGCACCCCTGGAGGTTATGGATTACACTTTCCTAAGTTTAGCCTCCAGAATTTCCCTCCTGCATCTTCCTGTCATTGGTACCACATGTACCATGACAACTGGCTCCTCCTTGGCACTCTCTAAAATCTCATCTAGGTGACGCATGAGGTCCACGATCCTCACCTCCACTACCCATACAGCGATCTACATTCCTAATGATCAAATAACCCATTACAACAGCTGGCCTAAGCCTTCTCTCCTGATCATGGACCCCTGGAGAGACAACCTCTGTGTGAGAGGATGAAGGCATCACCTGGAGTGCAGGTCCTAGCTATATGATCACTTCCTGCCTCACCAAATTGATAGTCTTCTGCCAGATGATCTTACTCCTCCAAAAGAGTACAAAGGCTGCTAGACTGGAGTTGGGACCACTCTACTATGTCCTTGAAGGTCTCCTCTATCTACCTTTTTGTCTGCCTCCGCTTTTCCAAGTTTTCCACTCTAGCCTCCAGAGGTCAGACTTGTACTCTGACCTAACAGGTCAGTGTACACTGACCTAACAGGTAACACTGACCTAACAGGTCAGTGTTACAATCAATCATCTTCTCGAAAATGGACTACTGTAATTCACTGTTTCACGGTCTCCCAGTCTACACCCTAAAGCCTCTTCATCTGTTACAGAACGCTACAGCAAGGTGTCTCACTAAATCCAACAAAAGAGATCATATAACACCAATTCTAAAGAAGCTCCACTGGCTCCCAGTCAAATCTCGAATCCTGTTTAAACTTCTATCAATCACCCACAAAGCCATATTCAACAACACTCCACTGGACCTCAGAATCCCTCTTCAGCTTCACACCTCTTCCCGACCGCTAAGATTAGAACGAAGAGGAACTCTACATGCACCTCCCATGAAAACATCTTTAAGTAAAAGAGCTCTATCCACAGCAGGCCCCAAACAGTGGAATCTGCTTCCTCCGGAGCTAAGGCTGATACATTGCCCCAACACGTTAAAAAAAAGACTCAAGACATGGCTATTCGGTCAAGCATTCCCTTAACTTACTTAGTCTTCCACAGCTCCCATAGACTGTTTTCATACTGTTGACGTCCAGAACCTATGCTCATGTTTTTACTCATCAATAAGAAATTTCTCCCTCCTCCCCCCCTCCACGAACAACCTTCCTTCCCCCTCCCCCCCCATTAGCAAACCTCCCTCCCCATGCGCTAGTTTCGCTCTAATAGTGCATACTGCTACTGTTCCTAGTTATGTTATGTTATATTATCCAAGTTGTTCACTCCCTTGTTCATTGTAAGACATATGTTGCCATTGTTTTCTACTTGTTATAATGTAAACCGGAGTGATAAGTAATTCTGTTACCTGAACTTCGGTATAAAAAAAGTTATAAATAAATAAATAAATACTCTGAGAGCCAAGGGCTCTTTGCATCAGGTGCACACAAACTAACTTCCACCAACAGGAAGATAATCATATATATATAGCACTTTGTGCAAAAGACTGGTTAACCCCCTTCTCATCTTAATTTCTTAAGCTGATAAAGTTTTAAAGGCTGGTAAGAAGCAGGGATGCCTCAATTTAAGAACTGCTAAATATGATTAGGGTTTTTAAATGTATTTGTGTGATCTTACCTGCAGACTCTTGGGTCCCTGGCGGTGACTCTGGAATTGGTGCCATGGCCAGGACACACATGCATCCTCTTCAGGGAACCTTACTCTCTCGATGGAGCCCTCAGTATCATGAGTTCATGATGAGACTGTCTTTTCTGTCAGCAGTGAAGCAAGAGTTACTCTGGTGGCTGCAGAAAGAACATTTCAACAAGGGAATGGACTTGATTCCCGAATGAATAGTGGTGACCACAGATGTGAATCTCCAAGACTGGGGAGCCCATGCTAGGAATTGGTGATACAGGGTCAGTGGTCTCCTGAGGAGATAGGTTGGTTCATCATTCGACTGGAAGCTCGGCGGATTTGCTTGGCTATTGAGATTGACAGACCGGTTGATTGGGAAATCAGTGAGAGTGATGTTGGGCAACGCCAAACCAATAGCCTACATAAATCACTAGGGAGGAACACAATGTCAACAGGTTTCTCAAAAAATGGATATCCTGCCATGGGTGGAGCAGCATCTTCAAGCTCTATCGGTCTCTCAAATAGCAGGTGTGTACAACATTCAAGCAGATTCTCAGTCATCACATTCTCGACCCGAGGGAATGAGTGCTGATAAATGAAGTTTTTCAGCTCATCATCTCCCAATAGGGTCCGCCTTGGGTAGATTTGATGGCAAGCAACATGAATGTGAAGGTACATCGCTTTTATATCCACAGATGGGATCCTCAATCCCTCGGCAAAGTCTAGTACAAAGTTGGTCATAGGACAGAATGTTAGTATGTCTTTTCTCCATGCCCAATAATAGGCAGATTGCTTCAGAAAATAGCTTGTCACCTAGGCCTGGTTCTTCTGGTGGTTCTAGAATGGCCTTGGAGGCCATGGTATGCGGATCTTCAACGTCTGTTAGTTGACAATCTGTTCAGTTTGCCGATGTGCCAAGGACTTGCTGTACCAAGGACCAATCCTCCACGAGAATCCTGATCAATTTTGTCTTAAGATTTAGCCCTTAAAGGCTCCACTGTCTCAACGGTTATAGTGAGCAATGAGTTAAGAGCTCAGAAGTGTTCTACGTCATTGGCTTACATTCAGGTCTGGTGGAGTTTTGAGCATTGGTGTTCATAACATGTGTGTCAGCCTGCTTGGGTGCCTATCCCCTTGATTCAGGAATTTCTAAAGCAGGGTTTGATTAAGGGGCTTGTCTTTAATGTTCTGACAATGCAAGTAGCAGCTCTAGCTTGCTGTAGTTCAAGACTTTGACTTCACACCTGGATGTTTCTAGGTTCTGGAGATGTGTTAAGAGTATTAATCCTCTATTAAGGTTTCCTGTGCCTTGAGATCTAGATTTGGTGCTGGTGTTTTTGTCCGGGCCTACCTTTTCCCCTCTCCAACAGCTTTTATAACAATTAATTCTGATAGAGTGCAAATTAGGACAGTGCCTTCCTTTTTGCCAAAGGTTATTTCAGAGTTTGACTTGAATCGGTCGTTCTCGATTCCATCTCTGGGCAAGATTTTCAGGTGTTGCGTCCCTTGGACATGAAGAGGCATCTTTTGTTCTACCTTAAAGTTACTAAGGAATTTTGGAAAATAGATCATATTTTTGTTTTTCATGGGGGGTGAAGAAGGGGTATGCAGCTTCTCATGCCATGGTGGTGTGTTGGTAGCCTCTGTGGATTCCAATTTGCCTTTGCCCAAACAGATTAGGGTTCATTCTACCAGAGCACAGATTGTGTCTTGGATGGAGTTACAGCTGGATTCTCCATCGGAAATTTGTAAAGCAGTGACATGGTCTTCCTTACATACCTTTTCCAGGTATAACTGTCTGGATTTGAGTTTGTGAAGACATCCTTTGTGAGGGTAGTGTTGAAAGGGAGCTCAGGCCGCCTCCCACCCTAAGAGAAAGTAGCTTTGGTATGTCCCAGTTGTGTGGACTGGCCTGCTTGGATGAAGAGGATGGTGAAATTAGTTCTTACATGATAATGTATTTTCCTTTAGGACAGGCAGGCCAGTCCACACTCCCACCCTCGATTACCTATACTGCCTTTATTGCATAGTCTATATAAAGCATTACAGCACGGAGACACTACTTCTCTTGCTAACAGATAACATTCTAAGAGGTTTTTGATAGCGGTAAACACTACATTCTAATAATGCTAGACTTATCAGCAGCCTTCGATACAGTAAACAATAAATACTACTAAATAGACTAAAAGAAATCGGATTACACAGCAAAACAATAAACTGGTTCAGTTCATACCAAATAACAGGTTTTTCCAAGTTCAGATCAACAATACATTCTCAGAAAAAATCAATCTCAAAACAGGAGTACCGCAGGGATCAGCATTGTCTGCAACCCTCTTTAACATATACATGCTGCCCTTATGCCATCTGCTTGCAGGACTAGGAATCACACACTACATATATGCAGACGATATTCAACTAATTCTACCTATAGAAGACACATTAGAAAAAACACTAAACCTGGCTAACATGTACCTAGACATTATAAGACAACTACTAAACCAAATGGAACTTGTGATTAATATTGATAAAACAGGAATTTCTACACTTAGAACGGAAAAATAATGAAATCAGCCAAACGCCAATAACCCTCAATAACAACCAGACAATTAAACTAGCTGAAAAAGTACGAAACCTTGGAATAATAATGGACCCTGAAATCAATCTAAATCAGCACATATCACTGAAAGTAAGGGAAGGCTATGCTAAACTCATGGTACTCAGAAAACTAAAACCACTACTAACACTAACACTAATTTCCGAACAGTTCTACAGGCACTAATTTTCTCCAGCATGGACTACTGTAATGCCCTTCTATTAGGACTCCCAAACACAATATTAAGACCACTCCAAATACTTCAAAACACAGCAGCTAGAATACTATCTGGAAAAAGGAGGAGGGACCATATAACTGAAACCCTAGCGGAACTACATTGGTTACCTATCGAACACAGAATTAAATACAAAACCCTATATACCATACATAAACTAATACATGATGAGAAATTGGACTGGCTAAACACAGCATTAAGAGTACACGTCCCACACAGAAACCTTCGATCTGCAAATAAAGCACTCTTAACCATTTCTTCAGTAAAAACGGCAAGATTAACCCAAGTGAGAGAGAGAATATTATCACTAGCAGGCCCCATACTTTGGAACACAATGCCTCTAGAGATCAGATTGCAAAGAGTTCTCAAAGCATTTAAGAAAAGTTTAAAAACATGGCTTTTCAAACAAGCATTTTATAAAGAGACGGGAGAATAGGAAATATTTAGAAACAGGCAGAAGAACACCGGCGCACAGCATCTAGGATTGTACAGTAAATTGGTCCACGAACTCTACATCACTATAAACATAATTATAACACTATGGATAGTGAATTTTACACGTGAACAGTACCTCACTGGTACAACTGGTCATGACCTACCCCACTAAACAATTGATTGTCTTTAATGATATATCGTAACCGAACCTTTAGCGGCACCTGTTAGAATGTACTATTGTACGCCCTCACTTACATTAATTTATGTGCCTACATGTAAACCGTTGCAATGGTATATGATTTAGCGACGGTATAGAAAAGATTTTAAATAAATAAATAAATACAATACCTATATGAGTGCATACAAGCTATAAAAGGTATGCTTTCCTCGACTGCGGATCAGATACCTCCGCCTCTTCATGACATAGAAGAGTGTTCTCGGCACCTTTTGCGGTCAATCTACGAAGCATATGAAACATTGTCTAGGGCATCGGCAGCAGCCATTGCAGCCCGCAGACTAGCATGGTTACGTTCAAGTTCCATACGTGAAGATTTGCACGAGAAACTAACGAACCTCCCATGTACAGGAGATAACCTGTTCAGAGAACGATTTCAGGACACAGTGGGTAAACTGAAAGAAGAAGCTCTAGCATCCTAACTATTCGACCACACGTCGATATATTGGATCTACTCGTAGGCAATCATATGCCAGGAGACCCTACAGATCTTATCATTCCTTTCATACACAGACTTACCCTGCGTACCAGCGTCCTGCTCCCCAACAGAATACCTCAAACCAACATAGAGGTAAACCACGTAACCAGAGACAGGCACAACAGCTGGCTACTGCTGTGAAAGCGACTTCATCTTTTTAGTTACCCAGCCACCACCACAACATCAAGCACCACTCGGCAGGATTCATTCCTGCCTGACAACCTGGGAGAGAATAACATCCGATCAATGGGTTTTGGAGATAGTACGTCACGGCTAACAACTCCAATTTGTCACAAAACCCATATTACTTCATCTTTCCACACTCCAGATTCACAACGTCCAACCACAACTGAGGGAGGAAATTGCTTTGCTTCGCAAACAACAAGCAATTTGACAGATTTACCCCAGGACCAAATCAGTGGGATTTTATTCCCCATACTTCCTCATACCCAAGAAGTTGGGTGGCCTTCGCCCCATCCTAGACCTAAGAGAATTGAACAAGTTTCTCACCAAAGAGAAATTCAAAATGGTATCGTTGAAATCAATCCTTCCTCTGATTCAAACCAACGATTGGATGTGTTCCATCTACCTGAAGGATGCTTACATACACATTCCAATCCACCCATCCTCGTGGCATTACCTCTGCTTTCGCTACAGGCATCAACACTACTAATACAAAGTTTTCCCCTTTTCAACTATCGGCTGCACCCAAGGTGTTCACCAAATGCATGGTAGTGGTGGTGGCTCATCTCGGACAACAAGGTATAACCATCTTTCCATATCTGGACGATTGGCTCATAATCGCCCCAACTCCAAACATCTTACTTGAACACCTCCATCGAGTGATACAATGCTTGCAAGAATTAGGATTGGTGATCAATTTTTAGAAATCACACCTACAACCAACACAACAGTTACAGTTCATAGGAGCATGCCTGGACACTACGTGCAACAGGGCATACCTACCAAGCGACAGAATTTCACAATTCCGTACTCTGTTACACACCTTGAACCAGACTCAGAGACCTTCAGCGAGACAGGTTTTAGTAGTCCTCGGCCACATGGCAGCGGCGAATTTCATGGTTCCCAACACCAGGCTACACATGAGACACCTGCAATGGGGCTTGAAACGTCAGTGGAAACAACACTCACAACCATTGACACAGAAGTTATCACTAACCGCTGAAATGAGAAAAGATATAACATGGTGGCTCCTAGACTCCACCCTATCCAAGGGAGCATTGTTCAGTTCCCCTCCTCACAACGCAGTCTTAACCACAGATGCGTCTCGCAAGGGCTGGGGTGCACACCTCGAGATTTACGAAACACAAGGGTTATGGACAATCTCGGAACAGAACCTGCAAATAAATTTATTGGAACTCAGAGCAATTCGGAATGCACTACGAGTGTTCCAAGACCACCTGAAAGGGCGCAGGGTCATGATCTACACGGACAACCAAGTCGCAATGTTTTACATCAACAAACAAGGAGGGTCCGGTTCATGGTCCCTTTGCAAGGAGACCTTGACAATCTTTGAACATGCTCACCAAAATTGCATACATCTCCAGGCAACTTACCTACCAGGAGTTGCAAACACAAGAGTGGACAAGCTAAGCCGCATCTTTCATCCTCACGAATGGGCACTCAATACAGAAATAGCCGAAGACATATTCATGCAGTGGGGGACACCTTCAATAGATCTCTTTGCAACAGAGATCAATGCTCAAGTTCCCAAATTCTGCTCAATAAAACCAAGCCAATTCAGGATCGCTCAAGATGCCTTCCTCATCCCGTGGACAACAGGCCTCCTATACGCCTTTCCTTCCATACCACTCATAACAAGGACAATTCAGAAATGCATAGCAGACAAAGCTCAACTGATACTCATAGCCCCGACTTGGCCGAAGCAACTGTGGTACAGTTTCCTTCTCCGACTATCCAACATGGATCCAATTCGATTACCGAATCGCCAGGATCTTCTCTGCCAAGATCAAGGGATGCTTCTACACCCGCTACACTCATCTCTCTACTTGACAGCGTGGAGATTTGGAGGCTCCTTCTATCAGAACAGGGAGTTTCCACCTCTGCACAATTCATCTTGTTAGAATCCAGGAACCTCTCCACAAGGAAAATTATAGCTATAAATGGAAACATTACTCTACCTGGTGCCCTTCCACAGGTGTACCTCCATTGGACTGCTCACCTGAGTTGCTCATTGATTATCTTCATACACTACTATACAGCTGGTCTAGCAACATCATCCATCAGAGTTCATCTCAGTGCCATAGGGGCATATCATAGACCAGTTAACAATATTCCTATATCCAGTCACCCCTTACTATCTCATTTCATTAAGAGGCTAACTCACATTCGTCCTCCGATCTCTAAGCCTCCGGTTCCGTGGAACCTCAACATAGTTCTGGAACAGCTCATGCTTTCCCCATTTGAACCCATGGACTCGGCACATTTTAAATACCTCACATGGAAAGTTGTATTCCTAGTTGCAGTAACATCTGCACGTAGAGTTAGTGAATTACAGGCCTTGGTCCATTATTCTCCATATTTACAATTTCATCACCAAAAGGTAGTTCTCCAAACTCACCCATCCTTCCTACCAAAAGTGGTTTCTCAATTCCATCTCAATCAGACCATGGAATTACCCACCTTTTTTCCTAAACCTCATGCAAATGATAGGGAAAAATTACTGCATACATTAGATTGTAAAAGAGCTTTAGCATACTACAAAGAAAGGACAAACTCGGACTCCCGTGTTTCTCAACTCTTTGTCTCCTTTGATCCGAAGGCACCTGGATTACCAGTGGCTAAACGCATCATCTCCTGCTGGATAGCACAATGCATTAAATTCTGTTATGATAAACAGAATTTACAACTACATTCTGCTCCTAAAGCTCACCAAGTCAGAGCAGTAGCAGCCTCCTTGGCACACCTTAAGAATGTGCAACCCATAGACATTTGCAAAGCAGCAACATGATCATCGCTCCATACCTTCACATCTCACTACTGCCTTGATCAACAAGCAGCCACTGAAGCAAAGATAGGGCAAGCAATACTGCAATCTCTATCCTCCTGTCTACGGTGACCGCCACACTGTCAGGGAGCTTGGGACTCCCATGACAGCATGGCTAATTCAGCCCTGCTATCGATGGGAAAAAGCAAGTTTGCTTACTGTAAACGGTGTTTCCGTAGATAGCAGGATGAATTAGCCATGCTGACCCACCCTCCTCCCTGGCAGTCACCAAGTCTTCAGCTACACTAAGGCTTAATCACAGACTGAGGAGATTCCGTTACTTTCCTGCGCGGGAACACACGCACAACCGCAGAGAGCAAAGCTCTGATCTTTGCTTTGACAAGCTCCGCCTCCCGGACCTGATTGACAGATCCCATGACAGCATGGCTAATTCATCCTGCTACCGTTTACAGTAAGCAAACTTGCTTTTACCACTTGAGATGCTTTTTCTGGAGTATTCGCTTTCCAGTGCCATGAAGGCATTTTGTATGGGATCATATTGTGTAGGTCAAGGGGTGGGCGGGTAGAGAGAATGGTACCTCTGTGTCACAGATCTTACCTTACCAGAACCCGCTGTATCTCTCGTTCCTCCTTGCTTGGATTCTTTGTAATAGTGAAGGCAGATTTTGTGAATGGGGGAAGGGGGGTACAGGAGCAGAAACAGACTTTTGCCAGTTCTTCCTTATGTGGAATCATCTCCTCCTTCCTTAGAATAATATATTTAAAACCTATTTTCTCAAATGTGTCACAGTGAGATCTGTCAGTGGCCAGCCAGAAATGTTGAATGATGAGTTATTTTAATTTGAGTCAGAAGGGCTTTCTACTATTCTTTTTCCTCTGTAATCTAGCATACCACTATTTCTACATGGTCCACAATCTTGTTCATTTCACTTTGTTCCCCCTTAAATATTTTGTGGTGATTGTCTCTGTAATTCTCTAACTCATTAATCATTCATTGTATTCCAGTACTGGTGTATTTTGTGCAGCTCTGTATAGCTTTCAGCATTATATAAAAATAAAACTTGATTGTGCTAAAATACATATTAATATCAGGTTATGGTTTTTATTTTTTATTTAGAAAGATTTCTATACTGCCTTCCTGGTCTTTGCCGAGCGCTCAAAGCAGTTTGTACATTAGCAGCATCATATACGTAGAAGGCATCAACATAAAATTAAGGACAAATTCCAGACAGACATACAAGTATTACTAACTTAAAACTGATCTGCAATGTGACAAAAATAAATATTTTTCATAGCCACCTGACAGGATACAGTTTATTTCTGATTTTCTATATCCCCCAAACAAATCTGGTCAGATATACAATAAATCACATTAAAATAATAAAACATTGCAATCTTTCAGTGCTGCTATTATTTAAAAAACAACCCATTTATTCCTATTATGAATTTGGATAAAGCCATGCTGAGTTTAAACCAGGAATTTAAACTTTTTTTTTCCTAAAAGCTATGGGGCTAATGCAATAAATCAGTGCGGAAAATGGGCACTCTGTGTTGATCGCCCATTTTCCTAACGCCACGATATTAAGTCGGAAGGTGTACAGAAAAGCAGTATTTTTTGCTTTTCTGTACACTTTTTTGTGCTGCTCAAACTAATGCCTATTCTGGGCAGGCGTTAATGTCTGAGCATAAAAATGTGTGGGTCGGGCACACCTTTTTTTTTTTTGGGATCTCGGGAGAATAGCTAATTGCCTCATCAACATGCATTTGCATGTGATGAGCGCTGCTATTTTCGCGGGAGATTGGACACGCGTTTTGGACGTGCCAATCCCCTTATAGAATAAGGTTAAACTGCGCTTGGCTGAATGCACTGTATTGCATCGGCCCCTATATAGTTTATTTCTAGGTGAGCTTCTAGGGAGTAGAGTGTTTTGTAGAAATGGAAGCGTGACTGAAAATGCCATGTATCTATTTCAGATAAGTTGCATTTCCCCTAACAAAGGAATCTGCAGACATTTCTGAATGCAGCGTAATTTTCTTTTCATCACAAACCATTCCAAACTGCTGGTTATATGTGAGGAGGCCCTTTTCTTTCAAATCTTGAGAAGCAAGGTTAAATATTTAAATTTGGCCTTTTCTACTACTGGGAGCCAGTGAAGTTGATAAATAATAGCATTAATTATCTATGAATGCATTGCTGTTCTCAAAATCTGTGTATTTAAATATGGCTTTAGCTGTTTTATTAATCTTACGTTACTGTAGGCTGCACAAACCACAGATGCAATATGCAGCTCTAGAGTTAAGTGTTTTCCCTTTTATATTAGACATACATCTGTTACTTTGATTTCGGAAATGTATTTATTAGATTTGTATTCCGCTTTCTCCATGATTCATAGCGGATTCAGTAGCAACATTCATAATAAGTAAATGAATGTCTCTATGGAATCCACTATGAACTGTGCAACAAGCTGAATATAAATCTAATAAATACATGGTATGCAAATGCCAATTTTCTTTTTAAAGAAAAACACATTTGGTTTAATATCTTAGTAACTATCTGCTTCAAATTTTCTGTTTGTTGAAACTGTACAGTGCTTGTAAACTTTGGGGTAATCTTGATTTAATTATGATTTTTTTTATATATATATTTTTTATTTGTTTCTTGAAACAAAGCAGCAGACTGTAGTATCTTGTTTTCTGTTTAGGTGAGAGTGGTTAGGATTCAACAAATAGAGAAAGACATACTTCGTCTACGGCAGCTTTTACAGTCCCAGGCAGCAGAAGTAGAGGTTAGTCTGCAATCCTTTTTCTCTTTTAAAGGTGTCATTTAAAACCAGAACATTATAAAGTAAATTTGTTTTGATTAAGTAACATGCTAATATTACATCTTGGATAAACTGATGGAAAATGATTTTTTGACTAGTGAATAAAAGAATTCCATTACGTGATTATTTCTCTGAAGACAAGCAGGTTTATTCAGTTAAATAATTAGGTCATGTGATCATATATTGGTGCTGAACAGACAAACTGCAAGAGTTGTGTAGAAAGGCAAAAGTCTTTCTTTGCTTATGTATAGTAATTCCATACTGCAGCAGCTCATTAGCTCTTTTTCAGTTCCTCTTAAACCTCAGTGGCCACTGGATGGTTTTCTTCATGTGGCTCTATAGCACTTCAGAGGAATCCCTCTCATTAACTTTGGCTTTCCTCATAAAACTTACCCTAATTGTATTTCCTTGTTAAATTTTTTTGGCACTTAGCTAAGTTTTATTATTTTTTTTCAATAACTGCTGCCTCACTGGCCCTGTCTGTTTTCAATGGGATTACAATAGCAAGCCAAAAGGCCAAACATTTACATTTCTTTGGTCTCCTGTGACAGGAAAACATACAGCATCAGTTTTTCTCACATGTCCAAGAAGCAGACCAGCAGCCTCAAGTTCTGTCTTAATTACAGCCAGAAAATATCCATTGTGCATCACCATCAAATTTTGCTGTACACATCTTGGACAAAGCTATAGCACCACCATCTGTAAGATGTGTGTTAAGATGTCACTTAGAGTGGTTCAAGCCCAAAAGAATGGGCTCTGAGCTTTCTTTGCTAGTGATCTTAAGTCCAGCTTCTCAAAGCTGGCTTTGCAGGCTGAGCACAAGGTTCACATAGCTGATCTTGGGATTGGTGACCAGGCCTTGCTGAAGAGGCTCTCAACCTCTTTGGCCCAAAGACCGTACCCAAGAATCAAGAGAAATTTCACTATCCCACTTCAAGTTATGACAAGGATGCTGAAGACTTGAGGAAGGTGTCAGAGAGTCAATCAATCTCAAGAGGAGACTGTGATACACTGACATGACTCTTCAACACTTGGCTTCAAAAGCCCACAGTTGCAAGAGGTCCTGCACATTCCAAAGCAGCTTCATTTAAGAGTTAGTTCTATTTCTACTCTCAGGCTGAAATACCAGTATGCTGTCTCCAGGGGGACAGATATGGACCTTTGAGCAACACCTACAAAGGGCCTTGGAAGGTCTTCAATCCTCTACAAGGGCATGCCCGTTGCTTTGCGGATTGAGATTGATCTGCCATCAGAATTAGAAGAGCTCAAAGCTCTATACCTCAACTCAGTCAAAAGCAGGGTTAGAGTTTTGACTGGATCCTGGGGAAATAGTCACTATTCTGATTTCTGTTCTGGAAGACCTCCCTGTGCTGGGAAGGCTGAGGATTTTTCCAAACTATTGGCCCCTTGTACCTTTGGACAGATGGATTCTACAGGTCATAAGGGATGGTTACAGATTATATCAATCAACTATCCAAAAGAGGCTTTCAGTGCATCTAAAACCAGGACCTTCTCAGGTCAGAAATCCCCCTTTTGCTAGCTAGAGTGTTCCACTGCAGTAGAGAGATTTTACTATACGTACTTACTAAAAAGAAAAAATTCAAAATGATTTCCTTGAGTGTACTGTCCTTCAACTTTTAAAAAGAGGGAATTGGCTGTGTTCACTGTGTATCAAGGATGTTCACACTTACATAGTGATATATAGGATGTATCTCAGCTTTTTAATTGGTGCACTGCACTTCCAGTACCACATACTTCCATTTTGGTCTTGCATTAGTTTCATAGGTTTTCACCAAAAAAATTCCTATCTGATATCTACCTGGGCAATTGACTGATCAAAAGTATATTTTAGTCAGAAGCAAACAAATCGATATGAGTCGCCGTCTAGATGTTGTCAATCAGATTTATCATCAACTACCTTAAGTGCCATCTGAATCCATCACCTCAAGTGGAGTTCATTAGGGTTCTATTAGATCTGACTCATACCATGGTCTTTCTTTCCATGAACAGAGTTGTCAACATTATTTATTTATTTGTTTAATTCTTTTCTATGCCGGTATTAGTGGTTACATCATACTGGTTTACATGTTCAGGTAAAAAACATTCTTTAATTACCTGCAGGCCGATACAGTACAGTGCGCTCCGACGGAGCGCACTGTTAGCCTGCTCTTGGACACGCGTTTTCCCTTACCCCTTATTCAGTAAGGGGAGGAAAACGCGCGTCCAACCCGCGGCACCTAATAGGGCCCTCAACATGCAAATGCATGTTGATGGCCCTATTAGGTATGCGCGCGGGATACAGAAAGCAAAATGTGCAGCCAAGCCACACATTTTACTTTCAGAAATTATCGACGACCCAACGGTCGGCGCTAATTTCTTCCGGCGCCAGGAAAGTGCACAGAAAAGCAGTAAAAACTGCTTTTCTGTGCACCCTCCGACTTAATATCATAGCGATATTAAGTCGGAGGTCCCGAAAAGTAAAACAAGTAAAAAAAAAAAAAAATTTGAATTCGGTCCGCGGCTGTCGGGCCGAAAACCGGACGCTCAATTTTGCCGGCGTTCGGTTTCCGAGCCCGTGGCTGTCAGCGGGCTCGAGAACCGACGCCGGCAAAATTGAGCGTCGGCTGTCAAACCCGCTGACAGCCGTCGCTCCTGTCAAAAAGGAGGCTCTAGGGACGCGCTAGTGTCCCTAGCGCCTCCTTTTCCCCGTTTTTACCGCGTCACCTAATTTACTCTCCCGCGGACTTTACTGTATCGGCCCGCTGGTTTTGTACAATTTTGTTGGCCACCTGACTTCCGAAAGCCATTAGTGCTCGGGATTGCTACTATGACAGCAGTGGGAGAGAGAATGCAGAGTCAGCAGACATCAGCTTGGCTCATATTGAAAATTCAGAATATGATGGCCTCCATGGTCTATGCGATTCGAATGGAACACCTCCATATGAGGCAAACCCAATAGACCAGTGGTCCCCAAACCTGTCCTGGAGGGCCACCAGCCAGTCGGGTTTTTGGGATATCCTCAATGAATATGCATGAGAGAAAATTTGCATGCACTGCCTCCATAACATGCAAATTTTCTCTCATGCATATTCATTGTGGATATCCCAAAAACCCAACTGGCTGGTGGCCCTCCAGGACAGGTTTGGGGACCACTGCATTAGACATTGAAATCCCAGTGATATCAAACTATGCATTGTTTACATTGTTATATCTGTAAACCGGAGTGAAGGATTGTTCCAAACTTCAGTATATAAAGGCACACAAAATAAATAAAATAAAATGCAGAATCTTCATAATCACATGCATCACAGAAGGGCTCAGAAATTCCCTGTACTGGTGGCTCTCTCATCATTTGACAAATGATTTATCCTATCAAATTTTCTTAGCACAGATGCATCCAGCCCTAGGATGGGGAACCCATTTAGAGAGACTTTCACACTTAGGGGTCCTGGTCTCACCAGGCATTAGTAGCAATACCGAGCACTAATGGCTTTCAGAAGTCAGGTGGCCAACAAAATTGTACCAAACCAGGTAATTAAAGAATGTTTTTTACCTGAACAAGCAAGGAGGGAAAGACTCTCACCTTCTGTGTCAGAAAATGTCAAGGTATGACTTTGGGCCATCTCAGAGAAGTCCTGAAAGCAACATATTGGCAGTAAAACACAACATCCTGACAAAGTTTTGTGTTGGATCAGAATGTGGGCCAGACCTACATCTGTTTATAACAGTCCTGAAAAGGAGGGTGCCAGCTCAGAAAGAAATCAGAATCCAAATTAGCTACAGATGTCTTCTCCATTATTTGGGAAGATAGGTCAACTGTGTGCATCAGATCTGAAATGCCTAGAAGCAAAAACACAAAAGAGCCCTGGGAACTATAATACTTGTTACTTCTTTTTGGCTGAGATAAATTTGGTCTCCAATTCTGAAAGAGCTATCTCTCAAGAAAACAATCCAGTTGGAGTCTTCCCCAACCTTCTAGAATCAAGGTATGTTGGTCCTCCTCAACATTCTCTGGATGATGAAGATGATGTAATCTGATCACTTATTTTTTTGGATGCAATGTCCCAAGTCCTGGCTTCAAGAAAAGAATCCACTAAAAAGTCTTATTGTTTCAATTGGAGGTGGCTTGCCATCTAGTGTGAGGAGGGACCCTAGGTCCTTTCTCCTGCCCCCCAACAAAAGCTGCATGAATAACTTCTTCATCTCAGTCCAGACTGAAGACCAACTCATTAGGGCTTACCTCCATGCAATTAAGATTTTCTTCTGCATGCTGGTAAGAAGTGCTATTTGAGTATAGCCCAGGAATAAGCCTATTAGGAGTGACTCTTCAACCATACATACCGCAGAGAGCCCTAAAATCGCAAGACAAAGGATTTCTAAAAATGCATACAACACAGAAGCACACTAAATGAAAATAAGAGATCGCATATGGAATTCTCTCCCTGAGTCACTACATCTGACAACAGAAAGAAAGAGTTTCAAATGGGAACTGAAAACATGGCTCTTTAGAAAAGCTTATAATCTAATATAAAGGCCAATAAACTGACAACATCACTAGCAGATCTTTAAACAATATTAGTAAATTGAGTAAAAAGAATCGAACAATATAAAGGGTAAAAGACTACATTATGAGCATGGCACATAGGATAATGAGATGAAATAGCACCTTAATTAACGCATACTTGATGTTGTGTTGACTTAGAATTAGTATTTATAATGGTAAAGAAACTAGATGATGCATGAAACTAGTTAATGCATGAATATGACCTTGACTATGTATTAACTGTTTGTATTAAACCCAGAATATGAATGCTGACCTAAAATGGGAATGTTGACCCAGAATCCGAACGATGACTTTGTAAACCATTGTGGTCTTATCTTGGAACGGTGGTATATAAAACCTAAATAAATCTTTCAGTAGTAGTGTGCCAAGATTTATATCAAGGGTAGATAACTCTGGTCCTGAGTTCTACCAGACAGTCTCACTCAACTTCCTCATCCCCAGAAGTCTTTCTCCACTCCTTCAGACCCCACTCCCCTCATCTCCAGCAGTCTCTCTCCCTCCTTAATACCAACTGCTGACCCCCAGCTGACTCTTTGCCCTCAACACCCTTTCCTCATCCCCAGCAGTTTTTCATCTCATCTTCCTCTCCCCCCAATCCTAGCAGAATATTTCTTCTCATCTCTCCTCTCCTCCATTGTCCAGACAGTTTTCTTGTCTCATCCTCCTCTCCCCCCAATCCACAACAGTCTCTTCATCTCATCCTCTTCTCCAGTAGACACTTATGTCTCAACCCTCTCTGCCTCACCTAGCCTGTCCTCTAGCAGTCTTCTCCCAGTCATCTCTCTCAACATACCCAGCCTCCCAAGCTCCATCCTGTTCCCATGAATAGTCTGAGACTCAAACCCCCTCCCTTCCTGTTCCCTTTCCCCCAGCAAGCCTCTCTCTTACTTACAATTGCAGCCCTCTGCCCCTCTGAATCCAGGCTAAGGTCTACATTTTCCTTTCCCGATCTCCCACTGCAAATGACCCCTGAAATTCTCATTTGAGGAGTTATACTGCCTCTTCTGTCTGCCGATGCTAATCCCTTCTGGCTTTTGTCATTGGCTCCATACCACTGCTGCTTCCTTATGATTGGTCCTGCCTGGCTCCTAACATTGGCCCAGCACTGCTGCCTCCTCTTTTTCTCTGACACTGGACCTGCAGGGGCCGGAGGTTCCACATCATCCAAGACAACCATGTCTGGAGGCGTACCCTGCACTGTTCTCCAGAAATGCAGTCTGCAGCCTTCAGTGTCTACCTCCAGTGAGCTGTGGAAGTTGTCCATTTCCTTCGAAGACAGTCCCTATGTTGGTGCTTTTTGAGATGGAGTTGGACAGAGAAGAATCCCTGATGTGTTCATTGGACACAACAAGCACTTTAGTCCTGGCATCAAACACCTCAACTCCCCTTGGTGTGTCAAATGATCCTTCTTTCAGTGCCCAGCATATCGGCACTGACCAGGTCCAGCAACCTGAACCTGTCTCAACGTTGCCTGCACCTAGTTCAGTTGAACTGAGTTGCAGCAGGAAGCCTTTTCTGTCCCCTTGACATCAATAAGTACCAGTGGCCAAGGAGCTGAGTTATAGGCCACAGATATGTTCAGTTCCAAGGTCAGTATGATATCATATTTCTATTCGACCAGTGTTTTCTGAGCCAAAGTCTTAGGAGTCCTTGGGTCCTGGATACATATTAGAGAAGTACAACTCTAGAGTAGAATACACTACTGGTTTCCTATCAGGGTCATTTTCACCACAGTCCAGGAATAAGTTGTCTCCTGAAACCCATTCCTTCTGAAATGTTGTACAAAGGATGGCTAGGCTGTCCTCTTTGAGTTGCAGGCTGTCTCCAGGGAACCAGTTGGAGCCTTCAAGCAACTCCTATAAAGAACTGTGGGGAAGATGTCCATTCCTGCACAAGGCTGTCCCCATTGATTTACAGGTTGTAGGTGCATATCAGTCTTGTCAAATACCTGGATGCTCCTAAGGTGTTGTGATTAGTACCTATCCATCCTGTCTTCCAAGATGTAGAATGTAGGAAACCCCACACAGTACTTTCTGTTGGTAACCAAGTGTCATATTCAGGAAGCTGAAGGATTTGATATGCCTTAGTTATCACACCAGAATATATAGTAACCATAGAAATGATGGTAGAAAAGGACCAAATTATCCATCCAGTCTGCTCAGAAAGCTTCTTATGGAAGTATCTGCTGTGCTGTGCAGGTTACCCCAATGTTTCTCTTAAGGGAGCCAATAGGCCAAAAATCCATGCCTTAGTACCTCCTGGATGTGATTTTCAGACTCTGGACCTCTTTTAAAAGAAGCAATAGTGGAACACTGTGCTTCAGCCCTACCAGATTTGCATAATGCAATATTTGCACACAATTCTGAAAGGGCCCTGAAATTCACCAATTTTTCCCTCAAAAGAAACAGGAGTCGTCCCATCACCTGATGGAGACCAGTGAGAAGAAGCATTTGATCTATGCTATCTACAATGCTGTGGAAAGGGTATAAAAAGCATCTGCTATGGCTATTGATGCCCACAAACATTCATGGTTGCAGGCCTCACACCTTCCTGATGATGTGTGGGAAAAGTTTATAGATGTGTCTTGCAGTAGTGGAAATCTCTTTAGAGATATTGGCGGAGCTCACGAAAGACCATGATTTTATGCTTCAGACCCTATCTGATGTCACTTTGAACCACATTCTAAGTATTGGAGGTTTCATGGTGGCCTACTTAAGAAACAGTTTTTCCCCTCAAAAGAAGTACTTTCCAGATGCTTCTTGCTGCAGGCTTTGCCATTGAATTTGGGGAGATCTCCCTGTTGGCCTGTTTTAATATAAAAACAACAAAGGATACCCAATGGGAAATTTTTATAAAAATTCTGAAACAATTTTTTTGAAATGCACAATAATTTAAAAAAAAAAACCAAAACAAAAAACAGTGTGAACAATAAAGTTTTAGATCTTGGCTTCTGGGTTAATCAGACATGCTTAATGGAGCTTGAATTTAATTTTAATGGGGAAGAAAAAGACTTCAGATGCCAATTCTTGGGCAGAACGCCTTGTGAACTTGTTCAAAGGGTAAAATCATTAGTCATAAAAAAAACCTCCGGATTAAAATGGGAAAATCACAGCTATTAGGAGTGCTCCTCAAAAACGAGAACTTCATAATATACAAATATTCCCCAGGAAGCCCTCAAAAAGACTTTCAAAAAAATCCAAAAAACTGTTTGAAAAGTTGTTCACGCAAATATACATTCAAAAAATACTTTTTTTTTTTTATTTTCACTTTGCTTCATAAATTGGTCTCTGGGAGACCAACCTAAATGATGATGGACTTACCCCCAACATGTCCCCCCTTAGAGGGTGCTACTTAGTCTTCTACTCACCTCATCTCTGGCCCCAATCGCAAATGAATGTACTCCCTAGATGCTTATTTTCTTCCCCTTCTCCTAAGATTTATGCATTGTCCTGCTCCCTGCTTTCATTTGTCTGAGTATATTTATATTGTACCTCGCTCTGAACATAGGAAGGGTGGGTAATAAATGTGTTTAAATAAATAAATCTCCATACCAGCAAGTTACCCCCATGCGCTTGTTTCCTCATTTCCATCCTCTAGACTTTAGAGATCCACAGTGTTTATCCCATGCCCCTTTTACAATTGTCACAGCAAACCAGGGTTCATGATTTTCCCTGCTTGCATGATTGGATGCTCAAGAATAAATCTCAGGATTACATTTTTAAAAAAATTCTGAATTAGAAATTTTATAGGGCATTACAGCTTTGAAAACAGATAAATCACCTTGATTGGATGGTTTTACTACCAGGTTTTATAAGCAGTTTAGTAAAAAAATTAGCAAAGTCTTTTTGTGTGTTATATAATGCCATACTGGTAGGAGTCCTTCCTCCCGCTGTGAAATTGGCAGATGTAACTGTCTTGCTTAAAGCTGGAAAGGATACTTTACTTTGCAGGTCATAGCCTTATATGGCTTCTTAATATAGATGTTAAAGTTTGGGCACAAATATTGGCTAATAGAATATACATTTTAAAAAAAAAACAGCATTTCAACAGGCACACAATCCCTTTATTTTGGAGTTTCTGTTCCATCAAAGCTATTATATAGAACTGAGGGAGCTGCCAGGCCATGCCAGTTTTATCTCAGCACATCAATCAGTTTGTTTAAAACATGCCTTTTCTAAGAAAGGTACAACTGTTATAAAATTACATTAAAAAAAACAATATAATGTATAAAAAAAAAATCTGAAAATGCACATCAATAAAATATAAAAACAAAAATATCAAAACAAAATAAATTCAATAGAGAATAAAAGCAGTAAAACCAAAAACATAAATTAACTAGATACTGCAAAATTGAATATAAAGATATTTGCTGCTCCACTGTTATTGCTGCAGGACTTTTTGAAAACAGGTATCTGGCACAATAATTGCAGTACAAAGAACCCACAGTGAGTTCCTCATTTCCTTGAGGCTGTGTACTAAACTGTAGAATGCTCTAGAAATCAGCTGCTGTGCAAATGTAAAACACGTCTCCAAAAGACTGAAAATCAAATGTTTCAAAGGTCACTCAGGCTCCATTCCATCAGTTTACAATCCCAAGAAAGGTTGCCCTGCTGAGGCCTGCCATTGCACACCTTTTCAATAATGGTGTGATTTTAACAATGTTCAAGCTGCAGATGTAGAGTACATTAACAGAACAGTTCATGAAATCAATGTAACATCCAGAATACAAATGGCAGTGCTCCACTGCTACCTCTGCAGGTCTGCTTAAAATCCAAAATCCACCCATATGAAAGCCATCATTTTTTTGTCTCTGGGTTAGTCCCATACCAATATACTACTGTTAATTTTATTTAAGAAAGCTTGGGCTTCAGCAGCAAGTTCATCATTGTGGCCTCTCCTGCATAAAAACCTGAGTTTTGCTAAGTACTGCAGAATAAATCTGATCTTTTACTCAAAGAATTCTCTGCATACTAGTGCTGGTTTAGCTGACTAATCTTGAAAGAGTAGCATTTTATCTTCGATGGTAGGTTGAATTCCCTTGTTAAATGCCTTCAAGATAACTTCCTTGTGAATAAAATTCAAACACTTTGTGATCATAACTTTAGGCCTCCCCACCTTGCCCCTTCTCTGCCCCATTCTATGAGCCCGTTCAATTTTTAGAAGGCCAAGACTTTCTTCCATCCTCATCTGTTTAAGTATCCAAGACTCAAGGAAACCTCACAGTTCGTTTTCCAGAATATTTTCAGGGAGACCCACAAGTCTCATTTTATTTCAGTGTGATCTGTTTTGAAGGTCTTTCTGTTTCTCTTCCCAGCATTCTAGCCTCATCTGCCATTGCCATTTGGACATCATCTTGTAACCCTAAAACACGCTGTTCCATCCGAGTAACTCTTTTTGCAAAGTTTATCTTTGTAGTAGTCGCTTCCTTTAACTTGTTATACACTTTATCAAATTTAATCTCCAGTGCTTTAACCACTGCAGCTGTTATCTCTTCTACCAGTGTTTTGTTAATCACCCATTTTCTATGGAAGGACAAATACCAATTCATTTTATTCCCCCTGCCATGCAAAATCATAGGAGCTAGGCTGTGCCACCTTCGTTTATTTATTTTATTTATTTATTTTGAACGTTTATATACCGACATTCATGTGGAAATTACATATCATATCGGTTTACAATGAAACGGATATTGCATAAAGCATTACATGAAACAGGGGTTTCATTTTACTTTTACTGGTTTACACTCCAGGGGAACGAAATATGAATGCCTCGATTTCGTAAGCTTTTCTCTTAGAGAGACCAGACTGTGATTGCCATGGCACATCGTGGAACTTATGTTTTGAAAAGCAGCTATGACTTTCCCTTCTATTGCCACTAGTATTCCAATACACTAACCACACAATGTTCCTCCCACACTCAGTTATCCTCACATTCACTCACATACCTACCCTTTACATGTGCACTCCCATCTCATTTCTCAGACCTATTATGCATAATCACATTTCACTAGGTTTGCCAACTTTCAATTCTCAAATTTCTGAACACTTGGAGAATTCTGTCTTATAATTTTGCTGATGGGGTTTTCGTACCTATGACTTTTATTACCACCCTTCACCATTAGAAAAATACAGAATATAATAGATAAGCACCCATCTAGTCTGCCCATATCATGACCCCTTTGTTCTAGAACAGAAATTGGCAAGTCTGTGGCATTCAAGGAATGGGTCTAGATTTCAGGGTATCCACAATGAATATGCATGAGATATATTTGTATGCACTGCCTCAGTTGTATGCATATTCATTGTGGATAGCCAGAAAACCAGGCCTGTTTGTGGTATTCCAGGACTAGAGTTGCCTACCAAATTCTAGAACATTTTTAGTTCAAACAGGCTTGGTTTTAACATTCCAGGTGGCAAACTGCTGTTTTGTAAAATGTTTTGTAAAGTTTTTTTTAGGACTGATTAAATTGTAGACTGAAGCCTATACAAGTGATGCATAATATAGGTATCCAACACATATTAGGGCTGATACAATACAGTGCGCTCAGCTGAGCGTACTGTTTAACCTGTGGTTGGATGTGGGTTTTGGACACGCGTCCATAACCCTTTATTCTATAAGGGGATTAGCACATCCAAACCCCCCCCTCCCCCGCGAAACTAATAGCGCTCATCACATGCAAATGTATGTTGATGAGGCTATTAGTTATTCTCAGATCGAAAAGAAAAAAGTGCGCCCGACCCGCACATTTTTACACTAGAAATTAATGCCTGCTCTGGGCAGGCGTTAATTTCTGATCAGCCCAAAAAAGTGTACAGAAAAGCAGAAAATATTGCTTTTCTGTACTTCCTCCGACTTAACATCGTGGCGATATTAAATCAGGAAGGACCAAAAGATTTAAATAAATAAATAATTCTTCCAAACATGGCTTGCGTTTTTCTGCCCATTGTGCCTATCAATCAAACATGGGGCACACTTCTGCAGATGCATTCTGTCCTTCAAATGCCAGTGGAATGCAGTTTTTCTGGGGAGCTCTCGGGCCCCAATTCAGTTCAGTTTCAGTTGTCTTGTAACAGCAAAGGAAACTATGTGGTCTTCGTTCAAGAGTCCTACTCTTGCTTACATCTCTAGACTTTTTTCTGTATCCAGGAGGTTCTAGACCTACTGTTGGGTAAGAGTTTACTGACCTGAAACCCTGCTTGTAATGTTTTTTGTGATGCGGAGTATATTTCTTTCTGGCACTCGCATCATTCCCCTGCCTTAGGTGCCTCTGCTATGCATCAGGGTTTTGTTTCTCAGTCTGTTTATGGTTTTCTTTTTGTAGAACCCAACTCTTTTCCCGCCTAGACCCCTTTGTGGGTCGGCTGCTTCACAGGCTAAAGGGGGGAGAGGTGGTGCTTTCAGTACTGTGCAGTTTCCCGCTTTGTTCTGCTTGGACAGCCTGTAGCTTAGGAATCACCCATGTGTGAGGACTACCAATCTCGTTTGTCCTCAGAAAAAGGATGTTAGTCCTCTTGAAATCCACCCGCCTCCACTGGGAGTTGGTTTCTCCTTGTATGAGTTACATCATGGACTGAGGAGCTCTGCCTAGGGGGGGCAGCGTAATAACTACAGCTGCACATGCTCAGTAGGGCATGTTTGAAAGTTCTGGAATCTTTGACTTCAAAGTTCCGGACAGGGACGCCGTCCAATGATGTCACCCATGTATGAGGACTAATACTCTGCTATCCTTGGAAAACACCTCTGTTTTCTGCTGTCTCATTGGGAGTTGCACATTCATTTTATAATTGGCCTAGATTAAGGTAAACGAGGAAAAAAAAGGACAGACATTTAGATGAAACAGTAGATGATTGGTTTGAAACACAGGTGTAAATTCTAGTCTCTTCAATTTTTGGAAACTACCTGTGGCAGTAGGTGACAGGTCACATGGCCTCATTGGCATGAATCCCAGTACATGTTGCCTTCAGAGAAAAGTAAGTGGTAATCGCTCATTGCCCAGGCCGGATTTACAATTTAGACACCCATAGGTCCTTGGGAGGGGGAGGTTCCCCAAAAATCATTAAAGGATGCGGGAGTGGGTGTTTAGACACCCCCAAAAAATCATGGAGGGTATGGGGAGGGGAGAGCTCCTCCCCCTCTAGAAATTCCCGTGGAGAAACCCTTCTTCCCCTCCAAGAAATCAGAGGGGGTAGGGCCTTTGCCTAGATCTTCCCCTCTTTCCTTCATATCCTGCGGCGCATTTCACTTTGCCTCTGGGCCTGCCAACCTATCTTCTAAGTTCAGTCTGTACTGCACCAAGAACTTAAACTGAATGCAGGCCTTTGTGCCAGTGCTCGGCGGTGCTTCACCCTCCGCTATAACACATGGCTTCCTGTTACTAGGGAAATTTGTACTAGGCGTGGAGCATCTTGGGCCTGATGTGCAGAGATGAACTGAGATATATTGGCGCTGAGAGCAGGTTATTAATTTGGCGTGCACACACACCCTCTAGTAATTTGGCAGTTCCCTCAAAAAAAAAAAAAAAAAAAAAAAAGGTTATCTATTGGTTGGCACCTTGGACGATTGCCTTGTTAGCCCGCACCTTATTCCTGCCCTGCTGCTAAGACTGTGAACGTACCGGTACAAAGGCCCCACTTTCAATTTAGGGGAAGCTCATGCTACAGTGCAGACTTTACCTGGAAGATAAAGAAAGGGGGTTGGCGGGCCTGGATGGCAGCAGTATCTGCAATGCTCCAGCAGCTATCAAAATTTGATGCTGGAGGCTATGAGCAGGCCTAAATCCAGGCCTGCTCATAGCCTCCTTATCTCTCAAACGACCCTCCTGTACAGCCCATACAAGTGTTTTCCCTTACATTCGTTCTGCACGCTTTCACAGAGTCTGCTATGTTACTTTTGTCTTACAGGTTCGCAGTATAATAACTGCACAGTAGCCAAACTTTAAAGAATTTTATTTTTTTCCAAATTGGTGCTCCAAATTATAGCAATAATGTTAAACCATCCTTATTTTGAACAAGGTTTTATGTTGGCACATAGAACCCTGCACACAGTGTTATTTTTTTCCTATGAGCTCTCATTGTTTTTTGTTTTGCTTTATTAAATATTGCCTCAGAAATGTATTGATTGTAAACATTCCATGACATAATGAACAAAGTCATCAATATGCCTAGAAATTTGATGCAGACATACAGCTCCCAAAATGCAACACTCCAAGGTCACAAATTTGCAGATACTTATTTGTTCTCATATAATCCATATTCAGTCAAAAACCGGGCTTTTACAAACTGAATTAGCTTATCCAGTTGTCTGATTCAGACTTCCACTGGATATAGAACTGTACAGTAATCTAAATTAAGTTTGAATTAGGATCAAAGTGATTTGCATAACTCATCTCTGACATTAGGAAACCACCATTTAGCATATGGTGTAGTACTTGGCAGATAAGTGAGGAAAGAAAATTGTGGGGGAGAGATCTGTACTCCCACAACTTTTCACTGTGACAGATGAATGTAACCATGGAGATGGTATGTTTCTTAATCTTGAAAATATGCTTAAGGTTGCCCGAGCTGTATAGACGAAAGCGAGTGCTACCTAGTATTTGTTTTATTTTAACATAGTCCCCATCATGTTACAGTTAAAAAAAAAGAAATGTATGATACTTCCTCTCTTTTTGTTAAATGAATGATAATATAAAGGATGCTTCTGTAGATGATCCTGTAAAAATTAAATCTGTGGCAAATTCTGTTTCAATTTTTTTGAAAATCTTTTCACATTTTTGTTATTGGTATACAAATGAGTTATTTTTATGATCATCATTTATGATCAAAACTCTATCTGGAAGGAATAAATAAAATAAAGATTGAAGGCTGGTGAATGCATGGAATGCCCTCCCAGAAGAGATTTTAAGACAAGAATGGTAAATGAATTCAAAAGGGCATGGGATAACACAGAGGATCCCTAATGGCTAGAGGACAGAAATGAAGAAAAGGAGTAACCTATTGCTAACAATGGGGCCGATGCAGTAAATCTGTGCGGAAATCGGGCGCTCAGTGTTGAGCGCCCGCTTTCCTAACGCCACCAGCCACCTCTCCTGGACCTGCGATTGAATATTTAAATGAGGGGTCACGCTGCCAAGGAGGTCCTAGCAACAAATATGCGTCCCTAGCGCCTCCTTGGTAGCAGGTGCCCATTAGAGGTGGCTGCCAGCAGGTTAGGAAAACACACTCTCAATTTTACGAGCATCCGTTTTCCTAAACTGTGCACAGCCATGGGTTAGGAAAATGGATGATCGTTAACTGCAGGTTGGGCGTACGTTTTTTTTTTTCTATCTGGGGAGAATAGCTAATAGCCTCATCAACATGCATTTGCATATGATGAGCACCATTAGTTTCGCGGGGGGGGGGGGGGGGGTTGGACACGTGTTTTAGATGCTCTAATCCCCTTATAGAATAAGGGTTGTGAACGCGCGTCCAACCACGGATTAAATAGTATGCTTGGCTGAGCACACTGTACTGCATCGGCCCCTTTAGATGTAATATTTCTGAATGGGAGTAAACTGCTCAGAGCAACAGTTACTACCCATAATAGAAGGCTCAGGGTGTTGGAGGGGGGAGGGTGATGGTAAACCTCACGGAGCAGCATTTGCCATTCAAGCTACTTGCTGGGCAGACCAAATGGATCTTTTGGATCCTTATCTGCCATTACTATATAAAACTTAAATGTCTGATGTAGTTGCAGTACTGCCATAGAAAAGCACTTACAAAAGATTCAGTACAAATTACTATTAGGATATATGCCACATCTGGTCTCTGGATATAGACTCCACAAAACTGCATTAAAATTTATTTTTGAGACTATCAGATTAATAGACTGTCTTACATACAGTTTTATGCTGCAGTTTAACAGGATGGCTCCTAATTTTCTGCGATTGTGAAGCCTTGGTAAATGTCACAGAATCACTTTCATTATGGAATTGTAGGAAATGACCTTACCCCCTATCCATTGTCACGCTATTCTCCTCTTCTGTTGCCACTCCCTGCCAATTTAGTCTTTCTGCCTCACCACATTCCTGTCTACCATTTCCTCATTTTTCTGCTACCTCCTGCCTGACTGCACTGCTGAGAAAAATGGTGTTAAGCTGCTCAATCCCAATTGTGTTTACTGTTTTCACAGTAAACTGTGAGATCAGGAAATGCCACCAGCACGACATGATTAGGGGTGTTAAAGCATCACAGCACTCACAAAATAAGTAGGAATGGCCAGTGGAGAGAAACATACCATGGATGGACATAAAAGAAAGAGAAAAGCAGATCTATGGATAGAGGGAACAGGAAGAGATGTGTAGAGAAGGAGGAAATGAGGAGGGGAGACTGAAGGAAAGAAGATGCAAAGAATAAACTAGGGGAGAGGGAAAGGAGAGTGTATGTCACAGATCTGGCAGGCTGGAGTCAGGGTGCACCCCCAGAGAAGTAGTAAAGGACTGCAGGGCAGGACTGGAGATGGTCTTCTGCCTAACCAGCCCCCCTCCCCTGCAAGTCGAGCCCTTGTGTTCTGGGGGCCAGTAGGGCTTGTCTCCTGCAAAACATTTTGGCTAGGAGCTGGATATAGGTACTGGCTGGGCACGAACCAAGGGCAAGGCCTAAGAAATAGAACAGGAATTGAACTGGACTGACAGGACAAGGACAGGAAACAAGAAAGCCCAATAGGGCACAAGACTGAGCAAGGTAAACCTAGTTGACCCAGAGGTTGCAAAACAGGATAGTTAGGCCCAGAAAGCTACTGAACAAGGCAGGAGAGCTTAGAAGGCTGTAGAACAAGGCAAGAAAGCCTGGAAGGCTGTAGAGCAAGTCAGGGAGTCAAGGTAGGCCTCAGCGACAGCAGGACAAGATTAGGCCATAGAGCAAGACAAGTCAAAATAGGCTATAGAGCAAGGCAGGAGGCCCAGATAAGCCACAAGGCAAAAGAGGAGGCTTGGTTAGGCCACTAGGCAAGGCAGAAGGCCTGGGTAGGCCACAGTGCATACAGGAGGTTTGGGTAGGCCATAAGGCAAGATATAGCAAGACAAAGCTGGCCAGGTCAAAGAGCCAAGGTGACTCCATGAAGAGGCACTGAGGGACTGGAGAGACTTGGTTAAGTGGGATTGGGGCATCAGGTGATCAGAAAGGAGGTAACTTGCACAGTTCTCGCTGAGAACCTCTGGTGGAGGGGAGGCTGCACAGCAGGCAGAACTGTAACCGTATGAGGGAGAAGAAAATGGGGAAATGGGGCAAAGGGAGTTGGAGGAGAATAGATAGGAAATGTGGAGAGATTGATGTCAGAGGACAAAAAACAGGAAGAGGCAGAATGCATAAGGAGCAAACCTTTTTACAGTGGAAAGGAAATTCTACAACAAGAGGTCATGATAGGCTTCAAGGAGTAGATTCAGGAGAGACATCAAAATATATTTCTTCATGGAAAGAGAGAAGGGTTCATGGAATAGCCTTCAGAGAAAGCAGTGGAAGCAAAAACACTAGTGAATTCACAAAATCATAGGATAAGCACAGAGGATCCCTAGTCACAAAGAAGTGAAGGAAAGTATAGAGATCAAATGAGTCAATGGTATTCCATTAAGAATGAATAGACTAGATGAGCTTTCTTTTCCTTACCTACCATCATATTCTGTGTTGAAAGACTAAAAAGAAAATAGAAAGAAACGGGAGGTGAAGGGGCGAAAAAAGAAGAAATTAATGCATACTTACTACAAAGGTTAGACAAAATTTTTGGTTTTAAAGATGAACTTTAAAAGAAAAATGGCAATTTTTCCCTGAGGAGAAACAGGATGACTGTCCTTGCATGTATGTGAGTGACATCAGATGGAGCTCAGCATGGAAATTCTGGAAGCTTTAAATATGTCCACATCACTGCATGCCACTTGGAATCCCTTCATTCTCAAGTTTTATACAGAGTCGCAGACTTTCTCTCTCTCTCCTGCTTGCCGGGGATTTTTTCCTTCCCAGATAAATACTGTCTTCTCTGAGGACAGGGGAGGTCTAGGTCCAGGCCCCCAACATACCAGACTCTGAATGCTTTTAGGGGTATGGTTATGGATCCGATGACTTCTCTAATCAGGAGAGGTAAACCGGTTTCCCCTTGGACTCCTTTCCTCCAAGGGAAGGGAGAAGATCTCCAGAGGACCTCTCCTTCACAAATTTTATGAAGAGAATGACTGAGGCCATTCCTCCTCTTGCAATGTAAACTGAAGAGTCCAGGGCCAAGATACTTGACATCCTCTAGCTTGTGGAACTCCCAAAGGATATCATAGTTTTGCCTGTCCATGAGATCCTTTGGGAAGCACAGATGAGAATGTGGGAGAGACCCTCTCCATGACTCTGGTTAATAAGAAGGTGGGCACAATATATTGTTTCCTGAATGCTCCTGGATTTGAGAGGCAGCAGCTGTCTCACCAATTGGTGATGGTTGAATCTGATCTCAAGAAGACCAAGTGGTCTAGAACCCATTCCTGGTGCCCCTGGTGAGGGATTCTTTATAGCCTAGACTTGCTTGGCAGAAATGTTTTTCAGGAGACTATGCTCAGTGCCCATATAGTATCCTGCAATGTCTTCATAGGCCAGTATATGTGAGACTTACTGAACAGTGTGAAGGAACATAAGAACATAAGACTTGCCATACTGAGTCAGACCAAGGGTCCAAAAAGCCCAGTAACTTGTTTCCAACAGTGGCCAAGCGAGGTCACAAGTAGATGGAAAATAAATCTTCCTCAGAAGTAGCATGATGCATTTGGAGACTCTGGACAGAATGTGGAGTGTGGAAAACGAATGATCCAGTCGACCTTTGATGTTTTTGAGAGAGCATTGAGAGTCTCTGCAGTGATATCAGTGCCCATGGACCTCAAACCTATGACAGAATGTCTAGGAAAGGCTCACCATGTCTTGAATGAGAGAATCCCTGCTGCAATTAAGGTCAAGGAAGCTGAGGCTCAGATTAAGGACCACTGTGCGATGCTTTCAAGTCTCTCCACTGCCACTCCAGATCATCCTCCTTAACCAGGAGGTTTCTGAACAGGGCACCAAGAAAGCATTTCTATCAACATGGACTTTGCTTTCATCAGAGACAACAGAAGACCCAAAAGTCAAAGCTAGCACCCCAGCCAAAACCTGGGGTGGTGTTTTGACTGGTTCGGGGAGAGCAGTATCTCACTATCCATGCCAGAGGACTTCCTGTTAGAGGGAGGCTGAAACCGTTGGCTGTACGTTACCTTAGACACTTGGGTCCTCAGTATAATCAGAAAAGGATACAGCTTATACCTATTGGCTGCTGCTCCAAATTGCCCTTTGAAGAGTGCTTGGTCACTTCTTCAGCATCAGGAGCTGTTGCTAAAGGAGCTCGCCTTCCTCTTAGAGGCCAGTGCAGTTGAACCGATCCCATCAGGGGAAAGAGGGTGGAGATTTTACTCCAAGTATTTCCTGATCCTAAAACAAACAAGGGGACATGTCCCATTTTAGATCTCAAGTACCTGGTATGGGAAAAGTTCAAGATGGTTTCTCTGGGCACCCTGATTCCCCTTCTAGAAAAAGGGGGACTTGGTATGCTCTTTAGATCTAATGTATGCTTATAACCACACAAAGATCTTTCCATCCCCTGAAAATCTTGTAGCCTATAAAAATCAATTAGCGCCATATCGAGCTGCAGTAAACAGAACAAAAAAATCATACATTTACAACCGGATGTCTGCAACCATGAACAATCCCAGGGAGCTATTTCACACAATACATCAACTTATTGAATTCCCAAAGTCATCTCATGCTTCTCTGTCTGTGAGATATGGTACCACCTCGTGCAAGATGTTTTCTTCTTATTTTGCTGATAAGACTGCCGCTTTTTAAGGTAGCTTCTTTTTTTTTTTGTTTGTTTTAAAGAATGTCACTGTGCCTATCGACATTGTCTGGTTGGGTGGGACTAGATGGGACCATTTTAGTTTTCTTGCTCAGTCTGAAATTCTCCAGATTATTACAAATATGAGTTTCTCAACTTGCCCCTGAACCCTTGTTCTATTGCATTCTTTAAATTGATACTCAGAACATATAGGTGCCTATGTAACTAGCATTGTAAATTTATCATTTTCCTCAGAATTACTAATCTCGTTGATGAAATCATTCATTAGACCCATTTTGAAAAAATATTCAGCGGACCCGACAATACTTTCAAATTACCATCCCATTTCATCCGTTGCCAAAGTAATTGAAGCTCTTTTATGTAAATTGTCAGAATTTTTGCATAAACATTCTATAGTGGACCAGTAGCAATTTGGCTTTCGGAAATACGATAACATAATCTCTTCTCCTTTCTAGTTTAAATACATTTTGGTGAGTCTTTGATTCAGGGAAGAAATACAAACTCATGTTAGATATATCTTTGGCCTTTGACACCATAAATCACGACGTTTTACATTGCCTTCTTTCTGCTTGGGAATATCTGGAACTGTCTTGGCCTGGTTTAGATCTTACGTCTCACAGCATACTCAACAGATCAGAATAAATTCAGAAACTTCATCTTGGTTTCCCATCCAGATAGGTGTGCCCCAAAGTTCAGCCCTATCAGCTGTTTTATTTAACATTTATCTGACACCGCTCTACCACCTCTTGGCCAGTCTTGACATTCCATTTTTCTTCCCATTAAAGTCCTCCTGATCATTAACTACTCAATTTGCATCACTCTGTCTTTCAACAATATGCTGCTGGCTATGTCACAACAAACTATCACTTAATATTGATAAAACTAAAGAAGTCATTCTTTCCAGTTTTATCCTCTGATAACATTTCCTCTGTGCTTACATTTGATGGCCACTATATCCATATCTAAAATAGTCCATAACCTAGGAGTAATTATTGATCCCACCCTCTCAATGCTATCTCATATTAAATCAGGAGTTCGAACCTCATTTTCCAAACTGTTTGCTACGTAATGTAAAACCACTTCTCAACTCTAAAGATTTCTGTACTGTTCTTCAATCATTAATCTTAGGTCTAGATTACTATAACTCCCTATACATTGTTATTCCAACTAACTACCTATGATCCATACAAATCATCCAAAACTCAGCTGTATGAATACTCACAGGTGCCAAAATATGAGACTATATTTCCCTTATTCTCCAGTCATTATACTGGCTCCCCATTTATTGGTGTATCCAATACAAACTAGCAGTTGTGATTCATAACCTATTAAATAATGTAACCTCCCCTTGGATGGCTGCTACCCTTAAAATCTACACTCTAATATGCACACTCCAGTCATCCAGCCAGAGATTTCTTGATATTCCATCTCACAAGGCTCTGTATCTAGCCGAGACACAAGAGAGGGCTTTATCTACAGCAGACCCCTTTCTATGGAACTCCTTACCTACAGCCAATATATGCAGCATGAAGGAGCCCAAAGCTTTTAAGAAAGCACTTAAGACCTTCCTGTTCAAGAAAGCTTTTGATCCCCTGGCTTAGAGCCCATTATACTATATGTCGATTCTATTACTACTCTGCATTGTGTTATAGAGCCCTCAGCACTTCTTAGCAATTGTCTTTACCAGCTTATTGTCTTTTGACATGTCACTATATTACATATTCCTATAGTGTTTTATTTTTGTACATGTAATATTGTACCCCCTCCCTGAACTTCTTGGAGGGCACAATAAATAAATCCATCCCAGATTCATAGTAGGGAACCACCACCTCCAATATCATATGTTGCCTTTCGGAATAGCATCAGCTCCATGAATGTTTACCAAATGCCTTGCGGTGGTGGCTGTACATTAAAGTAAATTGGAGGCGCATATGTTTCCTTACTTAGATGATTGGTTGGTCAAGAACAATTCACAAGGTGAGGAAAATATTCTGGCAAACTGACTGATTCAAGTCTTGGAACCCCCACAAATGGTCCCTGAATAGCAGGGTAGCAATCCAGATATTCCGCAAGTGGGGCATATCTGTGGTGAATCTGTTTGCATCCCCTCTAAAGAGAAAGGTCCCAAACTTCTTTTCCAGAAGAGGAACAGAAGGCAAGCTAGCCTCGTTTGCCTTCTTCCTAAAAAGGGGACAAGGTCTTCTGTATGTGTATCCACCAATTACATTAATGACAGAGAACTTGCTGATACTAAGAAGGGACTGGGGAACTATGATCTTCATAGCTCCCTACTGATTGGGAAAAATTTAAGTTCCACTCATATGGGGAGATGTCCACCAGGAATCTAGTCAGGTTGGGCAATTCAACTCTCATCACTCTAGATTGGGAGCTGTTGACTCAACTTAACGTCTGATCCCTGGCCATCACAGCTTGGATGTTAAGAAGGTAGCTCTTCAACCCCTAAATCTATCAGAGGATCTTTCTCATATTTTTTGGCTTCCAGGAAGGATTCCACCAAAATCTCCTATAATTTGAAAAGGATTAGGTTTGTCTTTTGGTATGAGGGAAAGGCCCTAGATCCTTTATCCTGCTCTACCCATATACTGCTTGATTGCCTTCTGCATCTTTCTGAGTCAGGTCTGCCGACCAATTAGGAGTTCACCTCAGTGCAAATGGTGTTTATTGCCATGTAGAAGGTATACCTGACTTACAAGGTCATATTTTTAATGGTGGTCATTTGGTGTGTTGAGTCAGTGAGCTTCAGGCCTAGTGACTTATCCATCTTACAGGTTTTTCAATAATAGCTTGTCTCTTCCATTCCCTTTTCTTCCCTCTTGCCCCCTCCTCTCCTCCTATCTTTCACACACACCCTCCCTGCATTCTTTTCACTCATAACACCTCTCACCCCTCCGTCACCCTCCCACTCACCCCCCCTCACTTTCCTCTCTCCTGTCTTTCTTAATCTTCCTCTCTTTCACACACTCCCATCTCCCCTCTCTTCATTCTCACTTGTTCCCTTCCTTCCATTTAATCCTCCCTTTCTTCTCACTCTCACTCTCCCGTGCCACCTCAGTACCTTGCTCCTGGAACTTTGATTGGAGGGGCCTGGCCTCCCTGCCAGCAGCTTTCAAAGGTCATGGTCTAGCAACTTTTCTACCACTGGTGGCGCCTGGCCTTCTCGCTAGCTGCTCTTTCCAAGCCTGCGCTCTGGTGGCTTTTCCTACCACTGGCAGAATTTGGGAAACCCCACCAGCCTTTCCTCTGTTGCTGCTCCCATGCCTGAAGGTGGGAGTAGAATAAAAAAGCACAAGAGGCCGGAAAACAGAGTTCCATGGATCAGTTCAAGGCCATAGTTTGGGGACCCCTATGCTACACAATTTGGATTGCAAAAGAGCCTTGGCCATCTATATGGAGTGGCCTGAAGCCCTTACAATGTCCATCCAGCTTTTTGTTTCCTTTGACCCCCAATAAACATGGAGGTACCAATTCCAAGTACACTCTGTCTAATTGACTAGCAGATTGCATCTCCTCCTGTTATATCTAGGTGGGCCTAAATCTGGTGGGGTATGTCAAGGTTCATGGTGTTAGAGCCATAGTGGTGTCACTAGCCCACATAAGATCAGCCCCCCATAGAGGAGATCTGCAAGGCTACAACTTGGATTCCTTGCAACACATTCGTATCGCATTATTGACTGGACGGGGACTCACAATGCGACAATAGGCCAGTCTGTCCTGCGGAGTGTCTTGAGGTGTAGAACCCAACTCCATCTCCTACAGGGCCTACTGTTTTCATTGCAGGTTGCCCTTATGTTTAAAAAAAAACAGACTTCAGAATGGGCTGTTGCCACCAAAAACAGTTTTTGCCTGTTGGCACCGTTCTTTGGTTATTTTTCTCTTTTTTTAGTTCAGGGCAGTCTATAGAGATTCCATAGCTGTGAGGACTCCCATCCTGCTTGTCACTGGAGAAAGAAGAGTTGCTTATCTGTAACAGAGGTTCTCGGAGGACAGCAGGATATCCGACCTCACAAAAAAACACACACCTCCCTTTGGAAGTTGGTTTCTCTAAATTCTCAGATATAGTAATAGACTGAAGAGGCCCCCACTTAACTTATGGTGACTTGGGGCAGGCTGCGCATAGCTAGTGGGCATGTCCATGTGTGAGGTCTGATATCCTGCTGTCCTCAGAGAGAGAACACCTGTTACAAGTAAATAACTCTGCTTAATACAATTTTTGTGCATATTAAGCAATATAAAATTGCGAAAACTTGCCACAGTGTCAAAAACCTTGTCACATAATCTATTTATTTATTTATTTATTTGCTTTTATATGCCGACATTCATTGGATTACATCACATCTGTTCACATTACAACAACTGGAACAGTATGACAAGGGTCATACTATTTTACATTTTAACATTAACTGAGATTGAGAAACATAAACAAAGGTCATTTAAGAAAATTGTTTAACAATAACTGTGACTGGTACTAATACATATTAAGTAACATAAGTTTAGATAGCGAGTTTTAAAAAGGGTGGTATAGGCGTTGTGGGGAGTACATGTGGGGCGAGAAGCATTTGAAAGGGATATTGGATCTACCCATGAACAGCTGCAGAAAGCCAGTGGCTTTGACTATACCACTACCCAAAGAATAAATACTTTTTTGACTATTAATAAGATGATGTACTGCACCACTTCAAAGTTATGGCAATGCTTTTGGAGCCTTTGGAAATGAAAGTAACTGGATTCAGTTTATAGTAGGTGGCTGTTTCTGGACTACTTAGAATAAAGTATAAAAGAATGAAGGTTTATGAACTTATTTGTGGTCTAATTTTAAGGCTCCTTTTTACAATTGATGTCTAAATATATTCTCAAGAATAAGTCAGGTGCTTTTCAACTCTCTCCCTTTCTGATTTTAAAGACTGGTCTTTTTTGATTCTAAATAATTTGATTACTTCTGTTTAACCAGTGATAAATTACGGGTATTTGGCTTGTGGTTACAACACTTAAATAGTTGTATTTGTAACTTTAATTGTAAATAATATTTGTACAGTCAGTTACCTTATGTCAAAAACAATTGTCATTCACTAGAATAGATTTTGCTTCTGCAGAAGAGTGCTTCTCTTTCTTGGATTGGTGCAGATTGGCATGCTGTTTTTCAACAGATGCTTCTGTGCTGCAGTGCTTATTATTGGAAAATAAGGTCTTGCAAGCATTTGGGTATTAGTGTAAAATTAAATTATATACTTTAGTCTGGTCACTCACAAGCCATGTGTCTTTCATCTGATTGTGAAGCTAAAGTAATAATTTCTGTTATAGCTTTGGTTTCAAATAAGTGCAGGATCATGTGACATTGCAGGGATGACAGTTGTTTGCTGCTGTTCTGTTAAATTTCAGATGGTGATGTGAGCACAGCTGGTGGAGGATGGTGTTCCTGTCTCTTACAGCAAATCCTTTGTCTTGCAGAGCTATAATCCTCAGCGGACATGCTATACTTTCATCTTCCAATTTTGCTAAAGCAGTCTGTCTCAGATGCTAATTATTGAGGCTAGAGGTTAGAAACAAAGCAATGTAAAGACAAAACTACGGTGCTAATGAATGTAAAGCTCAGAAAGCCCACTACCGCTAAAGCATATGCTCCACCAAAAATATAATTCAATAACTCTTTCTTTAACAGAGAGCACCTCAAAGCAAGCATGATGCAGGCTCCCGTGATGCAGAGAGGCAGAATGAAAGTCAAGGAGCAGCAGAAATCAGCACGGGTACTACTGGAAATAGCCAGGTAAGAACAGGATTATATTGAGATATATAAATGTATGCAAAAAATGTCTGGCCCTTTTTAAGCTGGATCTTGAAGGTGCTGCCTTGGATTTTTCATAAAGCTTGAATGGGTTTCTTCGGCTGCATTAGTTCTAGATGTTGTCTTTGTTTCAAATGGTGAAGGAATAAAAAAAAAAAAAAAAAAGACTACAAGCTGCTGCGTAGAATATGTCCATTTGTTATGGCTGAATGAATAGCTTTTTAGTTTTAGTCCTCTAGCCAACATGTAGTGTAGTGTACAGAAATTCAGAATACTGATACTATAATTATAATGAATGACAAGATGGTAGAATGTACACAAATGTTTACCATAATGAACAGTAGTAGTTAAGAATGGATTTAAATCTTCAGTATAAATGTATGATTGGATAAGGCTGAAAGGTTTTCATATTCACAATACTGAACTGATGATTTTTTTCTAATGTAAATTTGTCCAGATTCATAGCCACCAATACAAATTTTCTAAAAGGATTTGCTTCGGTAATGTCCACTGAAATGTTTTATGTAAAAATGACTGGAGTTAGGACTGTAAATAATCTCCTTCTTAGTAAACTCTTGTATTACTTAAATCTTTGCTTTACACATTAAAAAACTACAATCACTGCACAGCGTTTTATCTGTTAAGTGTTTGTTATCAAATTGTTCGGTATGTTGCAGGAATATAAGTATCGAAGTCATAATTTCAGGGTTGTACAAAGGAGCATTCATTTTTTTATCTGACAACTGTTCTCTTTCTGGAAGTGATCATGATATTTCACAGTCTTTAATATAAATTGAGTAGGATTATTATACTTTGGTACTATTTGAATACTATTTCAATAGATTTAAGGTTAAGTACTGCTCAGTTTTTTTGTTAATGTATATTTTATGACATTTTGGAATGGCCTGTTTTTTTTTTTCTTTCATTTCAGCTATTGCCTTTGGCACACACTTTGACCTATATGCAAACATTTATAGGCTGGATTAAAGGATGCTGCTTTTGAGCTGAATGTTTAATGAGTTTAAATAATTCATTAATTGTGGCTGTGCATTCTTTCTGTCATGGCAAGGGGAGGGAGTGCCAGTTTTTATTGCATTTATTTTTTTTTTCTATTTTTGGGTATATATTTTGTGAGAAGGCAAGAAGATCTTCTAACATTTAGTAGAAGGGGGACTATACGGTTTGATGATACTGAGCCTTTATTAGTTAATAAGTGAATCACTTGAGCAGTGAGCGGGACCTCAGAGTGACATTCAGAGGGTCTTAAAATTTAGATTTGAGGACCCTGCAACACTTTTTACATCTTTCAAGACTCAGGTTGACTATCATGGATCTTGTTTGAAATTATTTGCATTTTTGAATTCTTGACTATCTTACTCAGAACATAAATGACTTTTCTTCTGCAGCCAGAACACTGGGGATGTTGGCCTCTATGGATAATAAAGTTTTGTGAACATAAAAACTGAAGGATAGAAGATGTTAGGGTAATCTTAATTGCTCATGTGGCAAAGCTTAAATTGTGTTCTTGAGTGTGACACATGATAGATGATTTCAGTGAGTGCATATTGGATTTGATAAGTAGTGCTGATGGTTCTGCCTGGTTTATTTCCATTAGCAATTTATATGCTGCTAGACCCATTGTAAGGCTAGTATGCACAAAACTACTTTTATAATAGAAATATAGAATATGATGGCTTATGAGGATCTCAAGGCTCATCTAGCCAGAGTGGAACCAGGCTGCTAGTGCTAACTTTCAAAAAGGAGATAGAGCAGCTTTTATATTAGAACATGGGAGAAGCCAACAGTCGCTCAGCAGCACATGGTTCAGAGAGGAATATCTTCAAAGGATACTAAAATAGTAGAGGAGTTAGAGCAGCCATTTAGAGAGATTCCAATAAAAACAATAGCCTGCATGCTTATAAGTAAAGAACCACCTGAATTAAAAGATACCAAAATGCCCCTGTAAAATAAGCAGATTAATACCAACAAAAAAACATACTTTGAAATGTCTGTATGCTAATGCCAGAAATCTAAAAAGTAATGTGAGAGAGTTAGAATGTATAGCACTGAATGAAGAGAGAGATTTAGTTGGTATCTTAGAGACCTGATGGAAGGAAGATAACCAATGGCAGACTGCTATATCAGGGTAGAAATTATAACACAATCATAGGATGGCTCAACCTGTTTGTGGGGGGGTGCTTTATGTTAGGGATGGTATAGAGTCCAATAAGATAAAGATCCTACAAGAGACTAAACACACAATGGAATCCTTATGGGTGTAAAAATTCCATGTGTGATAGGAAAGAGTGTAGCAGTGAGAGTATACTCCCAACCACCTGGTCAAAATGAACAAATAGACAATGAAATGCTAACAGATTAGGAAAGCTAATACATTTGGTTGCACAATAATAATGGGAGATTTCAAGTATCTCAGTATTGACTGAGTAAATGTGACATCAGGACCTGCTAAGGGGATAAAGTTTCTAGATGAAATAAATGATTGCTACATGGAGCAGTTAGTCTGGGAACCATTGAGAGGGGGATCCATTTTGTATCTAATTCTTAGTGGAATACAGGATTTGGTGCGAGAGGTATCGGTGGTGGGGATACATGGCAACAACGATCAAATTTACTTAATGACTGGGAAAACAGTGAGGTCCATATTCAAAAGCCATTTGGATGGGTAACATAATAGTTATCCGTATAAATGACTTACGTGGCTATATTTAGCCCATATCTGTCTAAATTCTAGATGGATAAGAAAGGGGGTGTTCCGTGGGCAGACAAGAGGATTTTTGAGGAGGAAAGGAATTAGCCGCATAAGTTAAGCAGCTAACTCTGTTATTCTGAGTTAGCCGCTTAACTTATTCGGCTAACTCTGGTCAGGCTGTAGGGCTGTCCTAAAGTTAGCCGGGTATATTCAGTGATATACAGACAGCATGAATTTACACAAGAAAAGTCTTGCCTCACCAATCTGCTACATTTTTTTGACGGGGTTAATAAACATGTGGATAATGGTTAGCCAGGGGATGTAGTGTATTTGGATTTTCAGAAGGCATTTGACAGTGTGCCCCATGAGAAAAAAATGTCATGGAGAAAAAATGATCTGGAAAAGGGAACAATGAATGATCAGATTTGCAGACAATACAGAATTATTTTGAGTTGTTAAATCTCATGCCGGTTATGAAAAATTGCAGAATCATAAGAGACAGGAAGACTGGGCATTTAAATGGCAGATGAAATTTAATGTGGACAAGTGCAAAGTGATATACATGGGGAAAAGAATCCATGCTGTAGTTACACGATGTTAGGTTCCATATTAGGAGTTACCACCCAGGAAAAGGACCTGGGTGTCATAGTGGACAGTACTTCGAAATCCTCAGTGTACAGCAACAGTCACAAAAGCAAACAATGTTAGGAATTATTAGGAAGGAATGGAGAATAAAACGGTGAATGTATTAATGCCCCTGTATTGCTCCATGGTGAGATCACACTTAAGAGTACTGTGTGCAGTTCTGGAAAAGGTACAAAGAAGAGTGACCAATATGGTAAAGGGGTTGGAACTGTAAAAAATACCACAAAGTGGGACCTGCAGTATATAGGAATATCTGGTGTGGATATCTTACAGTAGATTACTAGATTTAACCAATAACCTTATGATATGAATTCATTAGTTTTAGGGAGCAGTTAAATACACTTGCAAGGTACCCAATTTTTATTATAGCAACATAAGTAGATAAGCTTTAATATGGTACAATTATTTCTTTTCTTTTTGGATTGGGTTTAGTTTTACAGTTTCACAGCACAAGGCACTGTCATGAAAGATAAACAGAACTTATAGGTGTTATATCTAAGCCCAACTTTGCACGTAGTAATTATGCTATTGCCAAAGGTGTGTTCTCACCTTTAATCAGTCCAGGTCACTTCTGTAGCAGTCAGGAAGCTGTCGTGACATGGGGCAAATCCAGCAGCTCCCTATGCAAGTGGATGACAGGTAGAACCCAAAGGTGTCTTAGCATCTCCATGAGATAGGACAACAACATAGGGTAAAGATGTTCTTAGCTTTAATTCTTTCAAAAGATAGTTGGCTAGACTCCTGCTTCTCAGAGCATATAGTAAATATAAAACTCAGTCTTTCCTTGCAGGTTCACTGCAGGAGTCAGAATTCTTGGGATAATCCACATGGATAAAAACAAAATCTAGGTAATTCAGAGTCCTTTTCTCGGATCCAAACCTCATTGGTATATTCAGTTCCATAAGGTCCAACATTGATTTTGATTGGATGTTACCACCTATAGATACAGGATTGGTGGAATGTAAATTGTCATCTGAGTCCAAATGCATATGAATATTCCCTTGCAGGTTAATGAAGTTCATAGAGTCCTTCAGCAAAACAAGTGCCAGAATAATACCAATTTCATAGCTGGATTCGTAGCTGGATACAAAGTTTTAACCAAAGACATGTTTCACAGTTCTTGTCCAAGGTTTTCTTCTCGCAGTGTGAGGTGCTGACAAATGTCTGATACAAAGAACAATCACAGGCTCTTCCCTTCTGTGTGAATCACAGTCTCCATATGAAGTTGTCAAAATAATCATATAGCTAAAGACTTAATCTTTGTTGCTTAGGCCTGTACTTTTAGTTAAATCTATGTGCATAGCAGCAGGTCTCAGTTCACTTAAGCACGTCCTTGTTTAGGGGCACAGGCGTTTACCCTACAGAATGGCTCCCTTATGAGGAAAGGCTAAAGTGGTTGGGTCTTTAAGCTTAGAGGACAGATATCTAAGGCAGGATATAATAGAGATTTATAAAATAATGAGTGGAATACAATAGGTAAATGTAAATTGGTTATTTACTCATTCAAGAAATACAAAGACTAGGGGACACGCCATGAAGCACATTCAAAACAAATCAGAAAAAATTCTTTTTCATTCAATGCACAATTAAGCTCTGGCATTCATTACCGGAGGATGTGGTTAAAGCAGTTAGCATAGCTGAGTTTAAAAAATGTTTGTACAAATTCCTGGAGGAAAAGTCAATAAACTGTTATTAACCAAAAATGACAGGAATCGAATGGCATCTTATAGACTAACCAATTTATGAAAGCATGAGCTTTCGAGGACAGAGTCCACTTTGGCAAATAGACTTAAGAAATAGCTACTAATTATATCACTGCATGATAGCAGCATGGGATCTATTTACTGTTTTGCCAGGTATTTGTGACCTGGATTGGACACTTTTGGAAACAGGATATTGGGCTTGATTGACCCACAGTCTGACTCAGTATGGCAAGTTCTTATCTTTTATGTTTCATTCTTGATGCAATTCCACAAAGCCTATTTGATCTCAAGCTTCATCTGATCTCAGATGAAATATAGAACAAGATGTCAGATACAGACCATACAGCCTATTCAGGCTGTCCATCTACATATCCTGTTCAGCTTTATAGTCCCTTCCTGACTCTCAAAAACCCTCTGTGTTTGTCCATGCTTTTTTAAAATTCTGATACAGTCCTCATCTCCACCACCTCTACATGTTTGGCCACTGTAAGGTCATCAGATATGATTACCCCAGATGCTGCTTTTATTTTGTGTACAGAAAAACTTTGCCCATTATACTATACATTCCCTTGGTTTTTGCAACCCAAATGTATAACCCTACATGTTTTAACATTAAATGTTAGCTGCCAGACTCAATACCTTTCCTCAAGCTTTGCTTAGATTGTGCCCATGCATTTTTTCATATCTTTTAGGGTGTCTACCCTACTGGAGATTTTTGTATCATCCGCAAAAGAATAAACCTTTCCTAATAGCCCTTCCGTAATATCTCTAGAGAACCGGGCCAAGGACCAATCCCTTTAATATGCCACTGGTAACCCCCCTTTTTCTCAAAGTGAACTCTGTTTTTACCAATATCCTTCGTCTCCTCTGACTCTTCTAGTTTTTAACCCAGTCAGTCACTTTGGGGCCCATACCTACAGCACGCAGTTTCATAAGTTGTCTGTGTGGAACCATGTCAAAGTGCTGGCTGAAATCTGCTTTGAAAGTATATTGGAAAATTGTGGAATATAAACAAATCTATATAAATAAAAATGTTAAATAGTTTGGACAAAATCGCTAATCTCAGAAGCCACTGAACTGATTGCTTTCAAATTTGGACACAACCTTCATTTCGCATACAGGAAGGTTCTTCTGTACTTACATTACAGATATGTCACACCTGTGACAGGTAAAATAGATTTAAAAAATTGTTTCGAGAAAACAGCGACATCTGCTGGACGTAAACGCCATCTGTTACACCTTACACTAACACACGCTACACTAATCATTTCGCCAGTCCAGGTCCACATTTCACTTCCATTTTAACACATTTGCGTACTTTTTTCGCCGGAAGATAACTATTTCCTTTACAGATAAAATACACCCACCACCCTCCTCACACCCCCCACACACATGCCAAATTGATTTACTTCCCAGGCCCTCACAACATACTCAAAACCTGACAGAAGTCCGGGAGGCTCCAGCGGGGGGCCAGGACCGGTCCGGGACACATCTGCACTACGGCCGTCCGCTGCCAGCAATCAACATGGCGCCGACGGCCTTTCCCTTACTATGCCACTCGGGGACACCAATGGCGGCAGTAGTCCATGTGACATAGTAAGGGCGAGGGCCCCTCGGCGCCATTTTCAGGACTGGCAGCCGGCAGTCCTTTGCCCTTACTATGTCAGAGGACCTACCGCTGCCATTGCTCCACCCCACTGACACAGTAAGGGCAAAGGGCCGTCGGAACCCGTTTCAGTGCTCGCAGCCGACGGACCAACGCCAATACATCGCTCCCGGACCGCTCCTGAACGCCCACTCCACCGACTGACATTTTTATCAGGTCTCGGGGAGTCTGGAGGGTGGGGGGTGGAAATGAATTTATTGCGAACATCTTGGGGAGGGGTCACGAGGGGGGGCATGTTTCATTCATTCAGCAACTCTGGGGGGGGCAGGGGTTGGGCTACTGTTTTTCGCAGGGCTGGGGGGGAGGGGCAGGAGAGTGTGGGGTGGTTAGTTTAAGAGAACTTTTCTCATAGGGTTGTTTTTTGGGGGAAGGAGGAGGTTCACACACAAATACATACACTAAACTTGCACGATCTCGGGAACGCACCAAAATAGCCCTCCCCAGACCACAAAACAAATTTGGAAGTGCAAATTTGGTTAGGCCCTCCCCTATTTGGCTACATAACGCACACAGATGCCCAGGGACAGACCACATGCAGCACCAACAGTTTTAATTTCCCAGGTCTTGGGAGGGGCAGGAGGGTGGGGGGTTATTATTTGATTTAAAGGGTTGGGATTGGGGGGGAGGTTGGGGTGGGGGGGTTCCCACAGAAATAGAAAGACAAAGGTTTTCTGAACTGAAGGGTAGGCAGTAGGCGGGGGGAGGTGACAGTGAGGGGAGGGAGAATGAGGGGGGAGGTGATTGTCAGGGGAGGGAGAATGAGGGGAGAGGTGAGTATGAGGGGAGAGAGTTGGAGTGGGGACAGGGGAGGGAAGGGGGGGGTGAGTGACCAAGGGGGAGGAGGATGAGTGACTGAGGTAAATGAGCAAGGGGAAGGGGGAAGGAGGGTAAAGAACATGACTCTGTCACTGCAATGCGTGGCCGGGTACCGCTAGTCTTAAATAAATCCATCTAATGCTCTCTCCAATGTAACTTGTAATGGAGGAGAAGCCTAGTGATTAGAGCAGCAGACTCGAACCAGGGAAGCCAGGGTTCAAATCCCACTGACACTCCTTGTGATCTTGGACAAGTCACTTCACCTTCCATTGTCTCAAGTACTCTGACCCTTCTAACATCTCAGGTTGTGATTGTTGTTCTTGGACTACTTTCAGCAAGCTTGGGCTTCTCAAAGTAGCTGTCTGAGCATTTGAAAAAGAAGATAATTCACTCTTACAAAGCATAGGAAGGTTATAAAAACAACCTACAAATGCTTCCAGCTAGCAGTTTCAATTATCATAAACATTGTTAAGAAATGGAAGTTACATGGAACTATTGAAGACGAGGCAAAATCTGGAAGACCAAGAAAAATCTCTGATAGAACTGCCAAAAACAACCCCCCCCCCCCCCCCAAAGATCACTGCAAACCAACATGTTGAAAAGTGTATCTGACACTGGATTAGTTGTCCACAGTACAGCATTGTTTGCACAATAGTGTTTTGTATGCGAGAGTTGTCAGAAGAAACCTTTTCTATTACCTCATCACAAATGTCATCTAAAGTATTCAAAATAAAACCTTGAAACCTTTTGGAAAATATCCTAGAAACTATCTCACACACAGGCCGATACAGTACGTGCGCTCCGGTGGAGCGCACTGTTTGCCCAGGTTTGGACGCGCGTTTTCAACGCGCTAGCTTTACCCCTTATACAGTAAGGGGTAATAGCGCATAAAAAATGCGTCAGTTATTCCCGCGCGATACAGAAAGTAAAATGTGCAGCCAAGCCGCACATTTTACTTTCAGAAATTAACGCCTGCCCGCGCCGGGTGTACAGAAAAAACTGCTTTTCTGTACACCCTCCGACTTAATATCATAGCGATATTAAGTCAGAGGCCCCAAAAGTAAAAAAAAAAAAAAAATTAAAAAAAAAAATTAAAAATTGGCCTATGGGCCGGAAGACGGACCGAACCCGTGGCTGTCAGCGGGTTTGATAACCGCCAGCAAAATTGAGCGTCAGCTGTCAAACCCGCTGACAACTGCCGCTCCTGTCCGCGGGCCCTAATTTGCATAGGCCACCCTCCTGAATCACGTGCCCAGGAGCGCACGTACTGTTTCGGCCTGATTGTTAGTGAAGAAACTGAGGCTGAAAAGAGGTTGGATATTTCAGCAAAACAACAATACAAAACATATCTCAAAATCAACCATGAAGTACTTACAGGAAAGATGAAGGTTTTGGAATGGCTTTCACAGTCCCCCACACTTGAATAATATTGAAAATCTGTGGTGTGTGCCTGTAAGGAGATCAAAGAATATTTCTGAGCTAGAAGACTGGGGGAAAAATTCCAAAAGATAGACTAGAAAGACACATCTGACTTCAGGAAACATTTGGAAGCTGTTATTTTTGCCAAAGGACATCTTAAAAAGTACTGATTGAAAAGTTGTCCTGACTTTTGTATATACCATATTCACTTTTTTATCATTTTCCATCTGTTATAACCAGTAAAAAAAAAAAAAGTAATTTTTCATTAAAATTGCAGAAAGATGTCATGTTTAACTTTGTAACCAAACAAAGAGCAAAAAATCGCGACCCTGTCGAAACTTAACAGCAAAAAACACAAAAGGAATCGCCACCCACATTCACTAATCACACCGTTTATGTCAAGATTAAATCATTTAAAGTAGTAAATTGATAGAAACAGGACTGCATCAGCAAGCCTTTGTCAACGTTCACAATAAACTTATTGAGACGTCCGGTCTTCTCGATCATTTGCAGCCTGTTTTTTCGGAAAGTTTTTAAAGCCCACAGTAACTGCTTCTCATCGGGGCAATGCAGAATTCAAAAGCCAAAATATTCAAGAGCCCACGGCGAATAACTCTCATAGGGGCAAAGCTGAATTCAAAGAACAATGTCTCTAGCAACGAATTTTCAATGCGCTGAAGTTGAGGTATTATTATGGGATGACATAGCACATTCAAATCGCAGACACTTGATCAGATCACATTCATTCAAACAACATCGTACCGATGCCTTCTTATAAACAGGTGCCTGGGATGCCAACTCAACAGCGGCCGTGTTTCGCAGCCTGCCGGCTGCTTCTTCAGGAGTCTAATTTCTATTAGAAGTAGGACCGAAGTCTCAAGTCATCCTCTCCAACAAAACGCCGAGCTCTAGCTCTAGCTCTAGCTCGGCGTTTTGTTGGAGAGGATGACTTGAGACTTCGGTCCTACTTCTAATAGAAATTAGACTCCTGAAGAAGCAGCCGGCAGGCTGCGAAACACGGCCGCTGTTGAGTTGGCATCCCAGGCACCTGTTTATAAGAAGGCATCGGTACGATGTTGTTTGAATGAATGTGATCTGATCAAGTGTCTGCGATTTGAATGTGCTATGTCATCCCATAATAATACCTCAACTTCAGCGCATTGAAAATTCGTTGCTAGAGACATTGTTCTTTGAATTCAGCTTTGCCCCTATGAGAGTTATTCGCCGTGGGCTCTTGAATATTTTGGCTTTTGAATTCTGCATTGCCCCGATGAGAAGCAGTTACTGTGGGCTTTAAAAACTTTCCGAAAAAACAGGCTGCAAATGATCGAGAAGACCGGACGTCTCAATAAGTTTATTGTGAACGTTGACAAAGGCTTGCTGATGCAGTCCTGTTTCTATCAATTTACTACTTTAAATGATTTAATCTTGACATAAACGGTGTGATTAGTGAATGTGGGTGGCGATTCCTTTTGTGTTTTTTGATGTTTAACTTTGTACCATATAGAGATTGTGTCAGCTTCTGTTTACTTAGACATTTATTGACACATAAAATTTTACCCCGGGGTGCCTACATTTTTGCATACATTTATTTAGCTATTCCTCTCTCTCCTCGTTAGCCTGTACATCAGGAGTCCTCAAAACTGTATTCCAAGGGCCAGATGTGGCCCATGAGGAACTAGTTGCAATAGTCTAAGCAGGAGATAAAGAGAGAGCGGATAAGGGTTCTGGTAGCGTGTCAGAAAGGAAGGGATGAATTTTGGCCTTGGTATAGAGAAAATACAGCACGTTTAAGCAGAGTTTTGGATGTGTAGAGAGGGAGAGCAAGGAGTCTAAGATGACTCCTAGGTTACCAGCTGAGGGGATTGGGATTTATAACCAAGTTATCCACATAAATAGAGAAATAAACTGATATTTGAGAAAATAGAAAAGTTGGTTACAGTCCATGCAGACTTTCAATCTTCAGAAATGTGTGAAGAGTAAAATGAAGGTTCAGAATCAGAAATTTGCAGTTTCAGAAATGCAGTCTGATTAAACAAAGAAACTTGTGATGCTGGTATTTTCAAGGATATAGAGTGGATTGCAAAAGTATTAGACTCCCTAAAAAGTTAGCAGATTTGTGTGGATTACAAATGACATTTACATAGATTGTTCCAGACAGTATGTTTATTGCAAATCAGTATGCTCTTAAAGTTAATGTTCAAAGTCAAAATTCATTATTTTTGTGCATTTTTTGTAAAATAAAATAAAAAACTGAAAAATACTGCTTGCATAAGTATTCAGCCCCTTCAGACTAGTGCTTGGTAGAACCACATTTTGCTGCAATAACAGCTTTATCTGTTGGGATAAGTTTCTGCCACCTTTGCACACTGTTTGGGAGAGATCTTTGCCCATTCTTCTTGGCAGATTTGCTCCAGGTTGGTTGGATGGTGCTTATGGATCGCAATTTTCAAATACTGCCACAGATTCTCAATTGGATTGAGATCTGGACTTTGACTTGGCCATTGTAGAACATTCACCTTTTTGTTCAACCACTCATGTGTTGCTTTGGCCTTGTGTTGGGATGATTGTACTGCTGAAAGATGAGTTCTCTCCCAAATTTGTTTTTTTAGCAAACTGAAGCTGGTTGTCTTGCAGTATCTCCCTGTATGTTGAACCATCCATCTGTCCTTCAATTTTAACAAGATGCCTGGTCCCCGCTGAAGAAAAGCATTCGCACAACATGATGCTGCTACCCCCATACTTTACTGTTGGGATGGTATTTGCTGAGGAATAGGCAGTATTAGCTTTGCGCCAAACACATCATTTTGCATTTTGGCCAAAAAGCTCCATTTTTGTTTTATCTGACCACAAAACATTATCCCACATTTTAGCTGGGTCACTCTGATTCTTTCGGGAAAACTCCAGACATGCTCTGATATGATCTTTTTTCAGTAATGGCTTCTTTCTAGTCACCCTCCCATGCAGGCCTGATGTAAGCAGAGCTCTTGATATGGTTGACTGGTGCGCCTCCATGCCAGTCTCAGCCACTGAACTCTGTAGCACCTTCAAAGTAATTGTTAGCCTCTCTGTGACTTCCCTCACAAGTCTCCTACTTGCTCTGACACTGAGTTTTGAGGGACAGTCTTGTCTAGGCAGTGGCTGGGTGGTATGATGCAGCTTCCATTTCCTCACAGTTGATCCAACAGTGCTCACTTTGATATTCAAGCACTTGGATATTATTTAGTAGCCTTTTCCTATCTTGTGCATGTCTATAACTTTATCTTTAATTTCCTTCAAATGCTCTTTGGTCTTCATTTTCACAGCTTTCCTTCATATTCACAGTCTAACCAATAGTACTGCAATTAGGGGTCTTTTATCCAGAAATGATTCTAATTGGTATCCCCAAATACATTATATGCCCATTACAAATCATTCAAAATACAGCTGCCAGACTATTAAATACTTCAAGTCGTGAACATATCACCCCCATTCTAAAACAATTGCATTGGTTACCCATATCATTCCGTATTCAGTATAAACTGGGATTAGTTGTTCATTCTTTAACAAAGAATGGGCAAACACAATTATGAAATTCTACTCCCCGACAAGATCACTTCGCTCAGCAACCAAGTATCTCCTTGAAATCCCGTCACCAAAATTGATTCACCTCGATGAAACACGAGAAAGAGCTCTCTCAGCAGCAGGTCCAATATTTTGGAATACCCTCCCTTTGGAAATAAGAATTTGTAACGAACCCAAATTATTTTAAAAAATACCTGAAAATCCACCTTAAGATAGCTTTCAGTGACTAATCTGTCTTATTTTGACCTTTTGTTTTAGAGATTATTTGATTTTATATTTTGTGTTCATATTTTACAGATTACTTGATTTTATATTTTGTGTTCATATTTTAACTATAATCAGACATTTATTTTATATTGTGAAATATTATAAATGTACTTTTGTAATCCGCCCTGAATATAAGAAGGGCGGAATAGAACTATTTTAAAATAAATACATTTTTAAAATAAGGTAGAGGCCTACTAGACTTTACCAGAGTAGCCAGGAGCTTCCCTGATTTGTTACCATGTCGGTAAAGCCTATGTTGATAGTAAATAAGACTGTTTGGCCCTTTGATGTAAAAGAGAGTTCAGTGCAGATTGGATAGCCATGTAATCTCTCTTAGTAGCCGCTGTGTGAGATCGTATTAATGCTTGCTTAGCCCTTTGCAGTGGTTTGGTCAACAACAGTCTGTTATTCAATACTTTTTTCCTGTGGGCAAGATATGAAATGATGTCCCCCCTAAGTACAGCCTTGGCAGTATCCCATAACAGGATTGGATCTTCCCTATGCTGGGCATTACAGGTGGCTTGGCGAGCACGTCTCATTCCAGATTCCACTTGCCCCCGATGCCACCTTGCTGTAGGTACTTTGTCACATGCATTTTGGGCTTGTACTCTTATACAATTGTTCTGGAGAAAAATTGTTAACTATTTGCAGCATTTACTGAATGTGCAATTTACACTCACTCCGCAGTTGATTTTATTTGATTGTATTCCTCATTCTCTCATTCGCAAAGTGGGTTGGCGTAAGTTAGTTAAAAAGGCCTGGTTGGTGGGGAAAAAGGTAATCCTACTTAATTGGATGGAGCAGAGGCGCCTTCCTATTGGACTTGGCGCAACCATTTCCATCGATTGATGCACATGGATTGTCTCACTTCTAAACTGTCTCCTGTACACCGTCGTTCATTCTTGGATACTTGGGAGATATACCTGCAGGACTTACCACATCATGCTCGTAATTTGATATTAAATGCCTGAAAGTTGAATTTTGACCGTATACTTTGGGCAAGAAATGGGCCCTCAATATCTTGCGTTATGCTTTGATTCCCACATACCCTGTTGAATTCTTGTGTTTTTATTGCCGAGACCTGGGGGAGGGGGGGGGGAGGAGTAACAAAAGGGGGTGGGGGACAGAAGTGGGAGGGGTAAAGGGGGGAGTTGGTGGTTTTATGTATTGTGGCTGTTATCTCGAGGGTGGCCCTTAACTATCATAGGATCGATGGATTTTGGGGAGGTGTATAAGAGTACAACATCACCCGAAACTATTTGACATGGATTTCCTAGGGGATATCCCAAGTGTGATACTCACCTATAGATAAGGGCACATCAGAAAATATTAATTGGATGCTTCTAAATGGTGCCATGACGATTGCTGATCTTTGTAAGCTGTTTCCTGTTATTTTGTTGTATTGACAGTATTGTGTTTATTGTTCTTATAAGAGCCACTCAATAAAAATTGTATTTACAAAAAAAAAAATGTGCATGCAAAAGCCAGAAGTCTGAATAATAAGACTGGAGAGTTAGAATGTTATTTTTATAAACTTGTATAATGCTATAATAGGCATTTCAGAGACATGGCGGGAGGAGGATAACCAGTGTAAACTGCAATACCAAGGTATAAATTATATTGATGTAACAGGGCAGATCGAATTGATGGATAGGTAGCAATATATGTAAAAGGATGGCATAGAGTAAAGCAGAATAAAAGTCCTGCAGGAAACAAAATGTACTGTGGAATCCTTATGGATAGTGACCGGTAAGAGTATAAAGTGGATATATTCTACCATCCTCCTGGCCAAGGTGAAGAAACACAGAAATTAGAAAGGCAAATATATTTGGCAGCACAATATTAATGGGAGATTTCAAATACACTAGTATTGATTGGGTCAGTGTCTCATCAAACATGTTAGAGAGGTGTAGTTTCTTGATGCCGTAAGTAACTGCTTTATTGAGCAGTTGGTCCTAGAACCAGTGAGAGAGGGAGCTACTTTAGATTTAATCCTCGATGGAACGCGTGACCTGGTGCAAGCGTTTACTGTGGTGGGGCCACTTAGCCATAGCAATCATAATAAAATCAAATTAGACACATTTGAGGCGATTAAGTAAAACTATTGTAGTAGCATATAACTTTAAAAAGGGAGAGTATGATAGAATGAGAAAACTAATTAGAATAAAAGTAAAAGTAGTAGTTACAAAGGCTAAAATTTTGCATGAGATTCGGACATTGTTTAAAAATACCATCTTGGAAGTCTAGATAAAATGCATTACATTCATTAAAAAAAAAAGTTGAAGGAAGACCAAACAACTGCCAGCAGGGTTTAATGGTGAGGTGTGAAAGAAGCAGTTAAAGCAGAAAGGTGTCTTTCAAAAAGTGGAAAGCAGACCTAAATGAATAAAATAGGCAAATTAGATGTAAAACAGTAGTAAGACAGGCCACTTGGATACAGGCCAAAGGGACTTACACAGCCCCTGAGGAAGGCGGTTTATGCCTAAACGTTGTCAGTGTCGGGGAAACCTTTTGTTCCATCTGAATGGCCCGGATCAGCATTTCCAGCCAGTGCAAATATGCTACGCTTTAAGCTAAGTGCTATGTTAAAACAGTATTAAGTGGTATGTTTTAGAGTAAAGCATGTTTGTTTTTGCCTGTAGAAGATTGATATAACTTTAACTAACTTTAAAGTTACTCAAAATTTTATGTGCATTTCAAAAATTGGAAAATTCTGCATTTATTGGACAATCACTAGTAAATGATGATATTCTTGTTAGTATACTAGTCTGAAGCGGTACAGCTAGCATTAGTGTCATTAGTCAATGGCAATGATACCAGTTTAATGATTACGTTTTCCCACTATCTCCCTTTGGTACTTATATATTTACTACTTTAACTTTGTTTAACATCTATATTGCCCCTTTGTGCAAACTTTTGACTGGACTCTGTGAGGGATATTGATTATACAGTTCTTTTTGCCTGTTTTGTCTTCTGGGATGAAATGTTTGAAGCAGTCACCATCTGTTTCTCATCAGTTGCTGGTTGGCGCATAACTTAACACTTAACATCAAGAAGACGGAAGTTGTGATTTTGCAGCTCTCTGATAGACTGAGGGTGCCCTCCTCATTTGTTTTCGAGAAGTATACTATTACCATTGTATACTTAATATGGGTGAAATTACATGTGACTCCCAAACACGACATAAATCACAAATAAAATAAATTAGAATCTGTATGCATTTACCAAAGCAATACAATCTAAATACAACTATAATACACAATACTTTATTGATACAAAACCACTGTGTACAAAACACATCACATTCATTCCACATTCACACCTTAAAAAATTCCATCACCACAATGAATTCCCTTCCCAACTAAATTTTTAAAAACAAAAACTACAAAAAAAACAAGAACAAAAGACAAAACAAAAAAAAGGATAGGACAGTGAACTGACCTGGCGACCATCTCATCACCAATATTTCAGCAGCAAAGACCAAAGCCCATGGATAAATTGCCACTCCATCCAAAAATCTCCTACAAACATAGACCACCAAGGATTACCCCATTTATCTTTGACATACACAACCCAACTCTTATACATAAAATGTTTATACCATGAAAAACTTACCTTCAAGTTTACGGGTGACAGGTTCCCGTTCTTCAAAACCTTTAGCCTTCTATGATTGAAAAAGAGTCTTCATTTTCCTTTATTGATGTAAAAGTTGTAATATTGTAAATTTTGGTAATAACCAGTAGTAGTGGTATCTATCTCTTTACATGTCTTAGGTTTCAATTCTAATCAGTGATGGTATAATGTACAATATAATTGTTTATTTTTCATGTGGTGATGGATGTTTTTAAAGTGTGAATGTGGAATGAATATGATGTGTTTTGTACACAGTGGTTTTGTATCAATAAAGTATTGTGTATCAAAGGAAACTGAGGTTATCCAACAGTCATTCCCGAAAGAGGTGTTTGATGCTCAGGTGCCTGAATTCCAGAAACAGCTGGATATGTTTAAAGGAGATATTTAAAAAATCAAGTTAAGTAAATTTTACAGAGGTGAGAGAGACTATACTCAGGGATTTGTGTACCCGTGGATGCAGAAAGGTAAAAGAGGTTTGACCAAAAATAGAGGGGATTTTTCCTCATCTAGGGACTCCTCTGATGAGGACAAGCCACTGGATGGGAGGGGTGGTGTCATCTAAGAAAGTGAACTTTAATGTAACGAATGAGGAAATGTCACATCCCCAGTCCAATGAAATGGTGGAGAATAAGGTTCTGTTTTTGAGATCTCAAAATAGACAGGCACATGGAGATCAGGAACAGAGGTTTTTTCAGAGTGAGATATCACAACAGGTACAAATGCCATTAGCCAGTGGTGATAGTGGGTCAGCCACTGCTAATCAAGCTGGGTTTAATTTGTCATCTAAAACTTTGTCTGAGCCTATATTGTCAGTCTTGAATAAAGGATTATCATTTATTCCCACTGAAAAGTATGATCCGTTCAGTTTGAGGGTTGAATTACAGAAATATTTTAGATGTATCAAACTGAAAGATTTTTTTGGGTCTCACATGGCACCGGATGAGAGTGGTATGAAGTTACATAAATCTTCTTGGGTGCCACCTGATCTCCCCCTCCCCCCAATCCATTAATTGTGGCTTTTAAAACCTTAGTTTTACAGGATTTACAGTGTTTGGAGGAGTCTCAAGAGAAGGTTAAATTCAATTTGTCTAGTGACGAGTTTAGGGCCATCAAACAGTTAAGGGAGGATTCCTCCATAGCGATTCATCCAACTGACCAGAGTGGGGCTGTGGTTGTCTTGGACAGTTCTCAGTATGTTCAGGAAGCATTGGCACAATTGAATGAATCACACACATATGTTGTGTTAGATCATGACCCCACTGTTGAAATTCAGCAAACCATTAAAGGTATTCTAGATCAGGCCTTGGAGGCCCACATTATTTCTTGTAAAGAATTTAGATATTTATATCAGACACATCCTTCAGTACTTTATTTTTATACAGTAGCCAAGATTCATAAATCTCTCACTGCCCCTCCGGGTCAATCCATTGTATCGGGGGTTGGTTTGGTGTTTGAACCGATTGTATTCATTGACCGCATACTTCAACCCTTAGTGGTTAAGTCTCCATCTTATGTCAGGGGTTCTACAGATTTTATTGTAACTTTGAATTCAGTGAAGAACGTTCCTCCTTTGGGTGTGTTAGTTACTGTTGACATAACATCCCTATATACTAGTATTCCGCAAGAGCAAGCGGCCTCTATTATTCACGAGGCTTTTTGTAGCTTGGAGGTACCAATTAATAGACGTGCGGTGTTTATGCAATTAGTTTAATTGGTTATCAAACAGTTATTTTGTTTTTGGGTCAGCTTGCTGTAATCAAATTTGAGGTATCCCTATGGGTTCTCCATTGGATCCTTCGGTAGCCAGGCTTTGTGTGTCTCATTTTGAGGCTCAATTCATTTATCCTTCGCGGTTTTTTCATTTACTAAGTTTTTGGAGGTGTTATATTGATTTGTTTTTTTCTGTGGATGGATGATTTGGAGACATTGTTGGAATGCATGAGTTATATTAATCAATGTGACCAACATTTGGAATTTTCTTTTCAGACACACAGATCTCAGATCACCCTTCTGGATCTGGTGGTGCAAAAAGTGGATCAGTGGATTGATACATATCTCCACAGGAAAGCTACTGATAGAAACACCCTTTTACATTTTCAAAGTTTCCATCCACGGAAACTCAAAGAAAATATTCCATTCGGACAATTCTTAAGATATAGGCGATTAGTTTCATCTTCCACCACATACAGGCAGTGCTCGCAAGAGTTAACCCAAAGATTTATAGACAGAGGGTACTCGTATGGTAATGTTAGGAGAGCTTTTAAGCGGGGTCTTATGCTAACCATGGCAATGTTTTGATTAAATATGATAACCTATTTCTAGGGTTATCTGTTCCCTGCCATTTTCATCTAGGACGACACATGTGAAACATATAATACAGTGACATTGGCCTGTATTGAATGCATTGCTAGGTTTTAATGGTAGTCCAATTTTTGCGGTTAAAAGAAGGAAGAACTTAAGGAGTAGATTGGTGAGGAACCAGTTCATGCAGTTTGATCGCCCTGTACAGACAGGCCAACATTGTTGTGGGCAATGTTCAGTTTGTCCTAACATATTGTCCATACAACAATTTATGCATATGAGATTGAAGCATCCTTATGTTTTACCAGGATCTTTTTCATTCTCCGCTCTGTGGGCTGTGTATGCCATCGTATGCCCATGGTCATTGATATACATTGGTCAAACCATGAGTACAGTGAGACAACGTATTATCAGGCATAAGAGTTGCAGTTATACAGTTAAGGAGAATGTCCCACTGGCTTAAGGCTCAGCATGCCATAGAAGATATCAAGTTTTTTGTTGTTAAACAGTGTCAAAATGAAATAAGAGGTGATATTTCCTGGCTATTAAGGCAGTGGGAGCAGCGGTATATTTTTGAATGGCAGACACTAGTACCTTTGGGACTAAATGGGGATGTTGAATGGTTGGCGTTATGTAACATCAAAGGGACATTGTGCTGTAGGAGGTGTGGAGTAGTGGACTTAGATCATGTATAGGTATTTGGGAGCCAAGTTTTGGTGAGTGGTTTTCAGTTGTGGTATGGTGGTGGTTGATGGAGTATGGATTAGAGTGGATGGGGATGATTGTTGTAATATTTGATACATCATTTGAGTGTTTGGAGAAATTAGATGTGTTAGGTGCCCTGGTAATGAAGGTGGGTTGTAAGAGATTCAGTGGTGTGGCTGTTGTAGAGGGGTTTATTGAGTATGTGTTATTAGGTCGGGTTTATGCATTGATCCAGTGCATTGCTTTGGCATGGATTTGTGTTTGGAGATTTTGGTGTGAGTGTTTTGTGGATGTTTGTGATGGTATGTGGATGGCTATTGTGCAGTAGGTGTGTGATTGGTGGTAGAGTGGTTTTTGTGAGGAGTGTGTAGATTTTTAATTTTTGGCAGTGATGACTTGTGTGTTCGTTGTGCGGTCCAATGTACACACAGTCAATAGCTTGGCCGTTTCCATGTTGCTTTTTGATTGGTAAAGAGGTTGGTGTAGTTGCTTGGTTGAAAACAGACATCTGTGACGTTGTATCACGTCACCCGCAGCTGCAAACCCCGCCATGTACGTAGATTTCTGAGGAAAGAGATTGTCTAGATAGAATACGAATTTGGAGACTCTTTTTCAATCATAGAAGGCTAAAAGTTTTGAAGAACGGGAACCTGCTGCCTGTAAACTTGAGGGTAAGTTTTTCATGGTATAAACATTTTAAGTTTAAGAGTTGGGTTGTGTTTGTCATAATGATAAATGGAGTAATCCTTGGTGGTCTGTGTTTTAGAAGATTTTTGGATGGAGCGGCAATTTATTCGTGGGCATTTGGTCTTTGTTGCTGAAATAATTGGTAATGAGATGGTCGCCAGGTCAGTTCATTGTCCTGTCCTGTTCTTTTTGTCCTTTCTTTTTTTCTTGTTTTTGTAGTGTTTGTTTTTAAAAATTCAGTTGGGAAGGGAATTCGTCTATAGTATCCATTGGGAAGGGTGTTTACAGTATCCAGTACATGAGGAAGGAATTTAATTATCTATGGAATTAATCTAATCTCCTGTGGGTATTGTGAGTGAAATATGGTGGACCACATCTAGCACGTTGGAGGATGCACATCGGATCATCAGCAACTGTGGATATGCAGGGTTTTTCTTGTTAGGAGACTATGAAGTGGTGAAATTGTGGTTTGTGAATTTCATCGCGGTTTTTTTTAGTATCTCTAGCATTACACACAAGGTTGCATGAGGTCAATCTATATATATGTGAAGAATGGGACAACATGAAGAGTGGGGTAACTGTTATAGTTCTGATAAGAAAAAGGTGACATTCATCTATATGTTCGATGTGCTTTGTATAGGTTTTTTCATCGATATATCTGGCATGTGCTATTTTTTGGTCCTTATTATAATAGATATGAAAGAATATCTTCATTTTCCATTATTGATGTAAAAGTTGTAACATTGTAAAGTTTGATATTTAACCTTAATGTCACAACCAGTAGTAGTAGTAGGTTCCAATTGTTCTAATTGTTCCAATTGTTCTAATAGTGATGGCATGATGTACAACTCAGTATGTTCCAACTGTTCTAATTATTGACGGTATGATGTGTACAATACAGTTTATTTTTGTTGTGGTGATGGATGTTTTTAAGTTGTGAATGTGGAATGAATGTGATGTGTTTTGTACACAGTGGTTTTGTATCAATAAAGTATTGTATATTATAGTTATATTTTGATTGTATTGCTTTGGTAAATGCATACAGACTCTCATTTATTTTGTTTGCTGTTTCCATTGTATGCCAGGTTAAGAGCCTAGGAGGAATCCTAGATTCCAGTCTATGAATGTCTACTCAGATTTGAGCAATTGTACATGCAGGTTATTTCAAACTTCGACTGATTAGACCAGTGGTTTTCAACCGATGTGTCACGACAGCACACGCAGGTGTCGCCACAATTTCCGGTCCCACGCTGACCCAGCTGCTCCCCCTACCCGAGCAAAATAGGTCCTCCGCCCAGGCTTGAAATGCTGATAGCCCGGGCAGAACGCAGCAGGACAGCTGGAATCAGCGGCATTGGCATGCTCTCTTCTTCCTGCGCTCCCCCCACGGCCCAGAAAAGGAAGTGGTGAGCAGCAGGTGCGTGCACGGGAAGAAGAGAACCTGCTAGTGCAGGCAGCGTCGGCCCGAAGAAGAGAAGAGATGCGCAGTCTGAGGAATAAGCAGCGTGGCTCGGAGAAAAACGAAGAACAATGTCAACCCCTGCGGCTAAATGGACTCCTTCTCCGCGAGGGCTGAAAGTGACAGAGGTTGCTGCTGCCTTTAGGTTTGGAAGTGGAGGGGGCTGCTGCTGCTGCTACTTGGGGGGGGGGAGAGGTGAGTGAATGAGCAAATATATGTGTTTGAGGTGCTGTTTGTGTGTGTGTGTGAGTGAGACAGCATGTATGTGAATGATTGAGGCCTGTATACGTGAAAGAGAGTATGTGTGTGTTTGAGAACCTGTGTGTGAGAGCGAGCATGAATGGAAGTGTATGACTGAGAACCTGTATGTGTAAGTTTGTGATTGAAAACCTGTTTGTGTGAAAGAGGATCCTTTGTGTGTGAGAGAGATCATGTGTATGTATGATTAAGAGCCTGTGTGTATAAGTAAGAGAGAGCCCATGTGTGTCTGTGTGTGATTGAGAGCTGGTTTAGGTGAGGGAGCATGTGAGTATGTAATTGAGAGCCTGTGTGTAAATGAGAGAAAGAGAGAGCATGTTGGTAAGCATGTGAATGAGAGTCTGTATGTGAGAGAAAAAGACAGCATGTATGTGTGCGATTGAAAGATTGTATGTGTAAGTGTGAAAAGACAGACAGCATGTGTGTAAATGTGTAATAAAGAGCCTATATAAGTGAGAGAGAGAAAAAGCATGTGTATATGTGAGTGATTGAGAGCCAGTGTGTGAGAGAGAGAGGAGAGAAAGTTGCAAGCAAACTATCCCTCCTCTTGCTAATTCAAAACAATCTCAGAGCACCTGGATATCAAATGTTCCCAGGAATGCAGAGCAAAACATTTTTTGTATCCTTATTATTTTTCATTACTGGGCCTTTGTATCTGCTATTTTGAAATATTTTATTGGTATCTAGAAATTTTTGATAAGAGTTTTTAATTATTGGATATTCCATTCAGCAGCTGTTTTGAAATAATCTGTTCTTTTTGTTAGTATGGTTTTGCTGCTATTGATTTTATATTTTTTGATTTGTTTTATAAGGACTGGTGATGTTTCTCTTTTTCCTTTATTGCACTGCATACAGAGACTCTGGCTTGTTGCAGTTTCCAATTCAGTTTTTGTCTGCATGCTTCTAGTTATGCGTTTTGGTCTCTTTATTCTTTGTTAGGTGAGGGTCAGCACATGTGATTCAGGTGAGGGTCTCTGCTGGCATGTAGTTTCTGTGTAGGGCTCTATAGTAGCCTGGCTTGTTCCGTTTTCCTAATAGATGTATTGGTGTCTTAAGGCCTGGTGTAATATTTTCAGTGTTGCCTTTTCTTAAGTAAGGTGTTTACTATTTGAGTACTGGAAATTGGTGCTGTTTTGGTGAGGGATGTTTACTATTTATGCAATTTCTGTTCAGAAGGTATATGTATCTTTCCCTTGTGTCATTCTTAACAATAAAAATAATACTGGGCCTTTATTTTTTATTTCCACTGTGATTTGTAATGAGCAGTGTGTCACACATGTGAACGTGGTCTGTCGTGTGTCATGATGGGAAAAAGGTTGAGAACCACTGGATTAGACCATTGAAATCACTGTTAACTAAATATGACTTCTGTTCAATTGTGCAGGCCTTGCTATTCCTGACATAAGAACATAAGAAATTGCCATGCTGGGTCAGACCAAGGGTCCATCAAGCCCAGCATCCTGTTTCCAACAGAAGCCGAACCAGGCCACAAGAACCTGGCAATTACCCAAACACCAAGGTTCCCCATATTGAAGAGTGTTCATTGGCTCCCGATTCTACCATGCTACTGATGCAATTAAGCAGTGGCTATTCCCTAAGTAAACTTGATTAATAACCGTTAGTGGACTTCTCCCCCAAGAACTTATCCAAACCTTGACCCTTGACTATTGCAACCCTCTGCTGCTAGATACACCTGCAGCTGGTTTACAAGTATTAGAGGTACTGCAGAACTCTGTTGCTCATGTAATTTCAGGACAAAGGAAGCGAGAACATGGTTCCCCATACTGAAGAGTGTTCATTGGCTCCCGATTCTGAGAGGATACATACAACATGACCTCAATGTAGACTCTCAAGCTACTGAAAATCGACTCTCTCCCCAGATTAAGCAAATGCTGCATGTTTATGATTCTCCAAGATTATTACAGTCCTCGCAAAGGGAGGACATCTCCCTCTCCATTTCATATCCGTCTTGTGGATACACACGAGCGGTCTTTTTCAGTCACTGGTCCAACCTTGTGCAGCTCTCTGCCTGTGGTGTTGTCTACTTGAACGTTCTAAAACTTTCAAGAAACTGTTAAAATCCTATTTTCTTACTCGAGCATTTAGGTATTAATTTACAGGCAATGACTTGTTAAATTTTACTACTGTGTTTTTTTAGTTTCTCTACGTTTTGTGTGAATTGTCTGTTTTTTTTAAATTGTATTTTATTATGTATTTTTTACTGTAAGACACCAAGTGCCTTGGATCGTCAACATATACATTCTGTAAATAAATAAATAAATAAATAGGTAAAGGAAGGTATGGTAGTTATTAAGAGTAAACTCCCTGGCCATTTGGTAGGTTTTGTTCTGCAACATAGTTTCTCACTACGGTTTCCTGCCCTTGTTGTTTTCCATGTCTTAAAGTACCATATACTTATATTATCTGTGTTTAAAGTAGTGCCATTGCATGGAAAAAATGGGCAATAAAAAAAACAGGTGGTGCCTTTTTATTGGATTATCCTAATTCATTTCTTGACTAGCTCCCCAAAGGTATCATCTTGTTTTTTGTTTTTTTTTGTTTATTGCCCTTTTATTTCCACATTATCTGTCTTACAAACTAAGCTTCCACGGAGCTGAAAGCAATACCTGTGAAATCTTTCTCACTGCCACCAGAAGTTCTGCTTGTGGCCCCTTGATTTTGGATACCATAAACAGCTTGCGATGATTTGCTTTTAGGGCATTTATCAATCCATCAGTCTCTCTTCCCTCACACACTGCTTCTTTGTTGTCATACAGTTTTATACCCAGTTTTACACTAGATGTTTTCAGTCTTTTTAATTGGCTATATGTGTAATAATAAAGTGGTAATTTTTGATTGGTGCCTGCACAATTATGAAACCTACACCTATTACCTGCTTTGGAATGCTTGTGTGCTCTGCATTTATGCCTTTATAGTCTCTGACACATTACTGGCTTAGTTCTTGAGAATCCCGCCCACATGATTCCTTCCCTGCTACCAGGTCATAGTGTTCTGCACGTACTGATATGAAATGTTGTTTTCTCATGGCCTTGATCCTGGGCTAGGGTATGTTCATGCAACTGTTTGCTAATTTGGTTCCATGAGACTGTTCATATAGCTGCAAGACTGTTGAGCTGTGAACAGAGTTTGGCCAACAGCTATGACCTACAAACAAGAGTATCCCAGCAGATGTGAGACTACTGTGTCATGCAGGAGACAAGCCACAGAAATCCCCCAATTTCATAATTAGAGGAACACTATATAACTTTGTAATGGGTAGAATTCAAGAATTAAACTCTGAAAATGAGGTAATCCGCTATTCTTCCAATGCCTAATTCAACATTTATTTTTAGCTGATTTTTTTTACATTTTATTCCAGAGTTCAGCTCGAACAGACCATGAGTCAACCAGTGGTATGAGCTCAAGTAGCACCTACTCTGTTCCTCGAAGACTGACAAGTCACCTGGGTACCAAGGTAACCGAAGATTACAAACCACAGGTTGCTAACACTACATTTTTACTAATACAATAACTGGGTTATTTCAGCCAGTAATACTAATCGCATAGATTGAGCTTTTAACACATAACATCATGAATTATTTCCAGTTAATATACTGTAGTTATTACACCTCTTGCATATAAAACTTTTCATTTCTCAGGTATTTTGAATAGATTGATTTGTGTTTCCATATTGTTTAACTTTTTTGCATATACATTTCATAAAAATAAATTGAGTGGTAAACTCTGATGTAGCTGGATAGGCAGTGAAATTACTCACAATAAATAGAAGCTATCTTTAATATTTGAAATGATTATGCATGACTGAAACATTGAAATAGTAATTAATAAGAAAATTAGTAACCACACATTCTGGTAAAATACTGTTGAGTATCCTAGCAAAATGGTTGTCTCATGACACCCGTACCAGGCTTGCAATTTACATGCTGTCCTCGTTGGTCATGGCTATTTCACTTAAAGAAAATAGAAACAAAGCTGAAAAGGCCATTGTTTATCTGCTTTGTGTGACAGTACTGACTCGTCACTTTGTTGCTCATCCAGAGGCTGCCACTACTCCCAAGGCAAAAAGCAACCTTTGATCTTGTAAGAAAAGGACAATTTGAGTTCAGTCATCTAAAAGCATTGGTTTTTCCTTGTTGTGTTTCTGCTAGTGTCCTAGAGAGGGCACAGAGCAAAATGTTTACAAACATTGTCCTATCATTGCCTAGTAATACTACCATTACACTTGGGGGAACTCTGCTCCAAAAAAATTGAAAATTCTGGGCGCACACTTTCTAAATTCTGCAAAATTCTGCCCATCTATTTGTCAAAATAATAGGGGTTTTTTTTTGCTAATTATTCTGCATTTCAGTACAAGCCAGTATTTACATTTTTCTCACTAGCAAGGGTCTGTAGCACCCTAGGCAGACCAATGTAACACCGCCCCCCGCCCTGAGTTGAAAATGCCCCTCTTACAGTGGTAGAGATATGTAAAATCATGTTCTCCCTTGCAAAGTGTTCTCTCTCTCATATATCACCTTCACTGCCCAGAGATGTCCCAAGCATGGTCTTCAGGCAAGCTTGCACAGCTGCACTGCCTCCTGTGAGCCTGACCCATGCCATGCTCAGAGCTGTGGTGTGGCCTGGATTCTGCAAGGTGAAGGAGGAAATTTGTAGGAAGGGGGAATTCTGTGCAACTTCTGCATTCCACAGTAGTGCAGAATTCCCCCAGGACTATACCATGTCCTATTGCATGTGAACAAAAAATATATTCTGCAACCTCTTGCTGTCTGTGATGAACATGGTGTGCTGTAAACTAGTTATATACCTCTTTCCTAACGTGTAGCAGATGGACTCAGGACCAATGGGTATAGTGTACTCCTGCTAGCAGTTGGAGACTGATCAGATTTCAATCTGATGTCAGCCCCTAGTACATATACTCCTGCAGGAAGTGCAGCTCTTCAGTATTTTCCGTCTCCATAGCAGTTAGGGACTATCTGCACGCTCTCACAGCGTTAGAGCCAAATTTAAAGAAGAAAACCCAAAATTTAAAGAAGAAAACCTACCTGAAGACGAGCCCCGCTCTCCTGCGGTGATACTCTCGGGTCCCTCCCCCAATTGAGATTCCCGAGGTGATTTCCGTGGTCCCTCGGAGGTAAGCCTCGGTCCGGCGGCCGAATCGCGGCGAGGACCTAGCCCCCGATCCTCAGGCGCGGCTGAGAGGCAGCGGGTGCACCCTCGAGCGCGGCGGTGAAGGTATTTGCCCTCTCCCCCCGCAGCCGGAGACCGCCCGGGACGAAACTGGGAAGCGCCGAAGACAAGGTAAGGTAGAAATCTTCTGCTTGAATCCGGTCTCCGAGGATCGAGGAAGAGCACAGGTCACCGGCCGGGACCAGTGCCACTGGGTTGATCCGCCCTTGCAGGGCCAGGCCCCGGCTATTTCCAAGGGTCTACCCACGTGGAGACCCTCTGAGGGGGTCGCCATATTGCCCACGTGCTCGCCATCGCCATCTTGGCCCTATTCGCCGCGCCGTTCGCCATTCGGCCCGAGCGCACAATTCCGAGCTAGGTGCACAAAGCACTTGTGCGCATAGACTTACGCGCACATAAAACCTTGCGCGCATAAGTTGCACGCACAGAGCTAGGTGCATATCTATGGCTGGACGCACAGCTGCACACACAACTTACACGCTCATCTTAAGCGCACTGGAGCACATAAGAATTTACACGCCGACAGCCATGGCACCACCAGAAACAGGGATAAAGGCTCAAGGCCTCCTCCCAGCATGCCATATCAGAGCCGCACAAAGCAAGGAGGCAGACGCCCTGTACACGCAGTGTGAGGAGGCCCTGGGAGATCCAGTTCAGGGCCAGTCCCACCCAGGGCCGAGTTCTAGCTCCTCAGGGGGTACCCCGGACCTAGCAGATCCCAGGGGGACCTCCCCACAGACAGGGACCCCCAAGGAACCAGCGCCCCTCAGCTTGGACCCAGCGTCGATCTCGTGGGTGGAGTTCTTCAAGGGGATTCACGCCTTTGTTCAGATGCAAACTGAACCTGTGGCTGACCAGCCACATGCACCACCGGAGGACCCTCAGGCCCCAGGCCCTTCAAGACCTAGGCACAGGCTTCCACTACCCAGAAGCCCCACCTATGGGGACACTGACATCTCTGAGGAGGAAGTTGAACCCCTGGAAAGAGGGGGAGCTCCCCCCGGGGACAGAGCCTCACCGAACCATGAGACGCTTCTTCACAAAGGACGAGCTCCCGGACCTGGTCAACCAATGTCTGACGGAGCTCGCTATCCCGGGCCCAAGTACTTCGGGGGAACCTAAACCGAACCCCCTGCTGGAGAGTCTTCGCCAGACTTCTCGCCACTTCCCTCTGTTACAAGCAGCACAACAGCTGATTGACCTGGAATGGAATGCTGCAGAGTCCACATTCAAAGGGGGACGAGCCTTGGCAGCCCTGTACCCACTGGACCCGGCAACCAAAGGTCTTCTTGCATGCCCAAGAGTTGATGTCATGGTCTGTGCGGTCTCTAAGCACACCACCATCCCAGTGGAGGGAGGAGCAGCGCTCAAGGATGCACATGACCGGCATCTGGAATCCATCCTCACAGTCATTTTGACTTAGCCTCTATGTCTCTACAAATTGCGGCCTGCTGCACCGTGGTGACACGTGCCTGCTTATCACAAACCAGGAACAACACCCCGGGAGAAGACATGGAACCAGCAGTATCATTCCTCGCGGACACTGCCTCCGACCTAGTGCGCACAGCGGCTAGAGGAGTGTCATCTGCGGTGGCTGCCAGGAGGCAACTCTGGTTCCGAAGCTGGTCGGCAGACGCATCTTCCAAAACGCGCCTCAAAAGGATGCCCTTCTAAGGATCCATCCTATTCAGCAGCGAACTAGAGAAACTGGCTGACAAATGGGGTGAGTCCCCATTGCCGCGCCTGCTGGAGGATAAGACGAAGAAAAACCAGTGACCCTTCCCCAGGTCCTCCAGGGGCAGAAGTTCACAGCGCTTCAATCCTTACTGGAGCAACTATCAAGCACCCCGCCCTACGGGCAGAACCAGTCCTTTTGGAACAAGCACAACAAGAGGGGAGCCAGCTCGGGTACGGGCCCCAGCCACACCCCACAATGAGATTCAGCCGACCCGTCCAAGAGAAGAAGCCATAGGGGGCAGACTAGCCCTATTCTACTGCAGATGGGTCGAGATAACTTCGGACAAGTGGGTCCTAGCCATCATTCGGGAAGGGTACTAACTGGATTTTGTACGAACCCCTCCGGACAAGTTCGTGGAGGCCCCCTGCCACAACCTCTTCAAGAAGGCGGCAGTGGAAGCTACGCTGTCCAGACTACTGGCCCTCGAGGCCATAACCCCAGTGCCTCCACAAGAAATAAATACTGGGCATTATTCCATTTATTTTATCGTCCCCAAGAAAGAGGGAACATTCAGGCCCATCCTGGACCTCAAATCGGTCAACCGCCACCTGAGGATTCCCTGCTTCCGCATGGAAACCCTACAATCTGTCATAAGGGCGATACAACCGGGAGAGTTTCTCACATCCCTGGATCTTTCGGAGGCCTACCTACACATCCCAATTCATCAGGAACACCAGCGCTACCTATGCTTCAAAATCCTGGACCATCACTACCAGTTCCGGGCACTACCCTTCGGGTTAGCCACAGCACCCCGGACGTTCACCAAGGTAATAGTAGTGGTGGCGGCAACACTGAGGAAGGAAGGAATCCTTGTTCATGCTTACCTGGACGACTGGCTGATCAGGGCAAAGTCACCAGAGGAAAGCCGCCAAGCAACCAACAGAGTCATAACTCTACTGGAAAGCCTAGGATGGGTAGTCAACACAAACAAAAGCTCCCTACAGCCCTCACAGTCACTGGAATAACTAGGAGTCCGATTCGACACCAAGGAGGACAAGGTCAGCCTGACCCCCACAAGGAGATCAAAATTGTGGAACTGGCTGCAAACCTTGCTGAACGATCCTCGTCCCACAGCATGGGATTACCTGCAAGTTCTCGGGCTGATGGCATCCACACTGGAAGTTGTGCCATGGGCACAAGCCCACATGAGGCCCCTACAGCGCTCACTTCTATCACGGTGGAGCTCATGGTCCCAGAACTACACCGTACGTCTATCACTCCGGGCAGAGTTCGGACCCAGCTACCGTGGTGGCTGCAGGCCAGCCACATGAACCGGGGATCAAGACTATCCTCCCCAACCTGGACCCTACTCACCACAGATACCAGTCTACAAGGATGGGGAGCACACTGCGAGGAGCTAACCGCCCAAGGGCAGTGGAATGCAGAAGAGGCGGGATGGAACATCAACCGCTTAGAAGCGCGGGTGGTCAGACTAGCCTGCCTGCGGTTCACTCACAGACTTCGAAACAAAGCGGTCAGAGTAATGTCGGACAACGCCACGACAGAGGCCTACATCAACCGACAGGGGGGAACCAGAAGCCAACAGGTGTCCCTAGAAATAGACCCCCTGATGGCGTGTGCGGAAGCAAACCTCCAGGAGATCTCCGCCGTCCACATCTCCAGGAAAGACAACATTACGGCAGACTTCCTCAGCAGGGAGAGTCTAGACCCAGGAGAATATAGGCTGTCATCCGCAGCCTTCAAGATGATAGTGAATCGGTGGGGGACACCGGACATGGACCTTCTGGCAAACAGATCCAACGTCCAAGTATCCAGATACTTTAGCCGCAGGCGGGAACCGCAGTCCCAAGGGATCGATGCCCTGGTACAGACCTGGCCACCGGGGATGCTACTATATGCCTTCCCGCCGTGGCCCCTATTGGGCGCAATCATTCACAAGATACAACTACACAGGGGGCTAGTTCTTCTGGTGGCTCCGGATTGGCCAAGAAGACCCCTGGTATGCAGACATGAGAAGACTGCTGGCAGGGAACCCCTTACCCTTGCTCCCATACAGGGACCTGCTACAACAAGGTCTGATCCTCCACGAGGACCCAGCTCAATTCTCTCTTACGGTCTGGCCATTGAGAGGGCCCACCTGAGAGAGAGCGGATACTCGGGGGCGGTAATTGGCACTCTCTCCTCCGAGCACGTAAGTTCTCCACATCGTTAACATACATAAGGATCTGGAGAGTATTTGAAGCCTGGTGCGAAGACCACAGCATCAAGCCACGCTCATTTAAAGTTCTCGTGATCCTGGAATTCTTACAGAATGGACTACAGAAGGGTCTGTCCCTCAACTCCATCAAGGTACAGGTGGCCACATTGTCATGCTATGGCTCCAAGAGCGAGGGCGACAGCATAGCTTCTCACCCGGACGTTTCACGCTTCCTGAAAGGAGTCAAACACATTCGCCCTCCACTAAAGTGGCCGGTACCTCTGTGGAATCTCAATCTCATTTTGGATTTCCTAGCGGGAACCGCCTTCAGACCTCTCCGAGGCCTGTCTCTCCGCCTGTTAACCTTAAAGACTGTGTTTTTGCTGGCAGTGTTCAGTCCGCCGCATCTCGGAACTACAAGCACTGTCCTGCTGTGAGCCGTTCCTCCGGCTCACCCCAGGGTCCATCCAACTACGCATGGTTCCCTCCTTCCTCCCCAAAGTGGTATCACACTTCCACCTTAATCAGACCATCTCGCTACCAACGACAGATGGCTTGAAGAATTCAGAAGAAGCCCGTGGTCTATGCTACCTCAACATCGGCAGACTTCTATCCAGATACCTGGAAATGTCGGAACCCGTACGAAAAACAGACCACCTTTTCGTCCTTCACAGAGGAAAGAGGCAAGGGGAACTGGCCTCGCGGGCAACCATCACCTGCTGGATTAAGAAAGTCATCAAGGCAGCCTACTTAGAAGCAGGCAAACCACCGCCTCTACAGGTCAAGGCCCATTCTACCAGAGCCCAGGCAGTATCCTGGGCAGAAACTAGAATGCTGTCCCCTGCCGAGATCTGCAGGGCGGCTACATGGTCCTCCATCCATATCTTCTCCAGATTCTACCGTCTGGATGTTCAGGCTCGGGAGGACACGGCATTTGCAAGAGCAATACTAAGTGGACCACGGGCAGCCTCCCACCCAGTTCGGGAGTAGCTTTTATACATCCCATTGGTCCTGAGTCCATCTGCTACACGCTAGGAAATGGAGAAATTACTTACCTGATAATTTCGTTTTCCTTAGTGTAGACAGATGGACTCAGCATCCCACCCTTGGCTGCCGTTACGCATGGTCTTTTAAATGATTCAAGGGTAAGCCACGTTTTCATTTACCTAGGGCATCCACCCTACCGGGTGTCGACGCTTTCCGGTTGAGTACACTGACGGTCTCCAGCTATAGTCAATCAACCAGTTCAAGTTAACCAAATTAATCAAGTTTTGAACGTTTAACCAAGTTATGAAGTTAATCAAGTTAACCAAATTATTAAGTTAATCAATCAGTCAGTCACACATATATCCACAATGCTTTTCGAGGAGAATACTAAGGATCTGCACTTCCTGCAGGGGTATATGTACTAGGGGCTGACATCAGATTGAAATCTGATCCGTCTCCAACTGCTAGCAGGAGTACACTATACCCATTGGTCCTGAGTCCATCTGTCTACACTAAGGAAAACGAAATTATTAGGTAAGTAATTTCTCCATTCTTTTCTTTTTTTTAAGCAGTAGTTTCTTCCTGTTCCTTTTTGTAATTCCTGCTCAATCAGAACCAGGGCTGGGACCTGGTGCCTTAAGCTTTCATTCACAACTAAAAGAGTTTTCCCCTATTTTATATTCCAATTTGTATTTTACTCCAGTCATTGCAGTGATGGTTCTGGACTGGGGGCCATGCACTAGAGAACTTTCTGGAACCCTGCAATCATGGGGTTAGAATCTGGCCACTAGGTGTCATCCTTAAGCGCAATGATCATGGGCACTTTTTACCTGGGATCTTTTGATCAGTTTTCAAAAAGAAAGATACATGCATACTTTTACTTTAAAAAAAAAATTGTCCCAGGGAAAATGACACAGAGATTTGCACCTGTTTTGTTTGCAGATATTTTTTTCAGACCAAAACTACATATACAGGTTTTAAAATCCAAAGCTGTGCATATAGTTTTCTCCTTTTCCTAACCCCACCCCCCACCCTAGGAACACCTATACTATAATGTTTATTTATTTATTTTTAAAAACTTTTCTATACCGTTGTTAAGTTAAATACCATCGCAACGGTTTACATGTAGGCACATATTTAATGAGGGTAAAAGCGTACTATAGTACATTCTAACAGGTGCCGTTAAAGGTTTGGTTACAATATATCATTAGACATAGACATTTAGCGAAGTAGTTCATGACCAGTTGTACCAAGGTACTTACATGGGTAGTTTTATCACACATAGTATTATAGTTATGTTTGTTGTGGTGTAGAGTTCATAGACTAATCTATTGTAAAGTTCTACGTACTGTCTGTCTGTGCCTTCCTGTCTTTTCCTGAATAATTTCTCTCTAATGTGGTAAAAATACGTGCTTTGTTGATCTGTACATGTAATTTTACCTGCATACAGGGTAGGCAGTTTTCAGATAAGCAATTTTATGCAGGTAAAATGCTTTTTACTCATAGGAATCCCTTTGAAAATTATCTTCACGGTGACTGAACTTCTGTCTTGTGCAGTTTGTGTGAGATGAGGAAGTGCTGGCTCTATGTAATCTACTCAGAGTTTAGATGCATGACCATAAAGCAGAGGTTGATGACAAAGTCTCAGAGAAGATGCAGCATTCAAAGTGAGGGAGGCAGCACTATGACTGTGCAGTAGAGAAAGTGCATAACAAAAAAACAGTGAATTTATTTAATTGTATTACCTGCCATTTTGATCTATTGCTTACTCAAAGAGGGCTACAGTGGTTTTCAACCCTATAGGTGCCACAGATTGGATAAAAAGGTGAAGTACAGGATAGATAGGGATAAGGTACAGGATAAATGGGAAAGAGATTATGGTACAATACATAGGTAAGCACTGGAGGTAAAATAAACAGTTGGGGAGAACACATAGGTAAGCAGATAGTTATGGATACCAGAGTGGGAACATCATTGATATGTAAGCAGAGTCTCTGATGCCACAGCATATAATGGATAAATAGGGTCATGATTTAGGTACAATAGTATGTATGCTCAGTGGGGTACAATAGCAATATGGGGGGAACATCTATATCTGTAGTGCTGCTGCAGCCTGTGTTATGGAGGTAAGGATTGGGGTCGATATGCTGAATGTCTTGGTATATGTCTCTATCATGGCTTGCTTGGTTACTGTTCTAACACTCTGGAGGCCGAAAAGCCAGGCCCTTCACAAGTTTCCTGAAATATCTGTAGTCCTGCATTTAAAAAAGATGCTCTGAAAGTGAGTTCCAGAGGGTGAGGGCTATTCTAGAGAGAGAGAGCCATCTTTCAGTTGTCAGATCTTTTGATATCTCTCAGCAACAGTGTGGTTAAGGAGACTCTCTGGGAAGATTGTAGTGTCCTGGCTGGTGTGTAATGTGACAATCTGTTCTTTAGGTTCTGTAGCTCATTTCCCCTCAGGGCCTTGAGGTCCAGGATTTTAAATTTGGCCATATAGAGGATTGGCATCCAGAGTAATTTGTATAGATTGGGTGTGACATGGGCCCTGTTTGTTACAGCCCTCTAGCAGCCGGACTGCAGTGTGTGAGATAAGCTGGGAATATGTGTGCAAATGTAATGTTTCATGTGTGGAGGGAAGAGCCCCTTTGCTAAGGAGTGCATAGGCCCCAAGCCAGGAGGGCATGAGAAGCTCACAAGCTCCATGATGAAAGGTAAATAAGGCTGCAATATCTTTGCGATACGTGCTTTCGGTGGAAATTGAAATACCTGGATAAGTGATTCTGGAGCAACAAATCACGTGACACTAAAGAAGGGTTACTATTTGGCATTGAAGAAAAATATCATCAACGGAGTTGTGCTGGCAGCAGGAAAAACTAGCTTACGCGAAGACTGTCAGTAACTGCAAAGAGCTAAAAATTCATCAAGAAGGCTATATTTGTATCAGAGATTAAGCATGGATAGGGACTTTCATGTTCAGTTTTTATTTTATTTTTCTGGAAAAAATGGGGGGGGAATGAATTATCTGTGTTTATAATAAACACTGAACAATTCCCAGGAAAAATAAAATAACTGAAACAAAGGTCCTTAAGCATGAAGTGTTGTTGGTACTGCAATTGACCGAATACAAGGAAAAAATTATTGGACAGCTAGAGGTATCAAATTTGTGAGGAGGTTGGGAATGTGCTCATCAAGACTTAGAGCAGAAAAGCCTATTCCTCCTGAAGATGACACCGCAGCTTCCAGATGATGGCAAGAGTGAAAGCCATGAGATGAAGCAGGACCTATGCACAATCAAATGTGCTGTGTGCAAGAAAGAACCCTTAATTTTGTGGTATCAGAGAGTGAAGCATATAAAAGAAAAAAAAAGAAAAAGGATTCTGAGGATGGCCAAGATGCAAGCAGTGACAGGACTGCCAAGCAGCAGCAACTGTTTGAAAAGCAAATCAGCCATTGCCAGTGCAACCACAAACCATTGTGCATGAAGATCTGATGGGACAAATCGACATGCAGAGTTAGTGTGGAGTGAAGTGCATTCTCAACATCGTTGATAAAATGATGAGTTACATGCATATGTTCTTCCTGCAGGAAAAAGGTTTGCTGAGAGAGTTCAAGGATACAGAAGGCTGGGAGACATCCCAAAGTTAATTCCGACATGTTCACAGGATTGTACTCCAGCACATGAATGTGTACACCTCAAAGCAGAGTAGCACAGCAAATGTATCATTCCCTGTTCAATCTTGTCAGGTGTACGCAAGGAGCGACTTTTCCAAAACAGGCTGGGCAGAGTTGACACACACAATAACATACATCAGGAACCATGTGACAAGAAAAGACTCCTATAAGTGATTTCAGAGAAAACAAGTCTGTCACTTGAAAGTCAGTGATTGCGAAGGGTTTTTTTCACATTCCTAAAGAGAAGGGGGAGGGGCTAACTTGACTATTGGAACCTACAAAGATAAACTTGTGGGACACAACTGGAGGGTGCAAGTGCCTGGATAACATGTCATTGAATCACAAGACTCTGTCTTCACGGAAAATGTGACAAATAGGGCCATATGTTGACAGGAAGACCTACCTTCTGTTAAGTACTTTAGTGATATCTCAAGTGATGAACTCAAAGATCATGAGGATGATGAAGATGAGGATTTTTTTTTACATGTAGGGTTACAGAAAAAGCTCATTTGGATGAATAAAAGTCAGAAGATGATGTTACCCAAGAAAATTCACAGAAGAGAGGGAGACCTAAGAGAGACCTCCAAGTTCTAAGAAGCGCCCCCCCTGGAAAAGGCATTCAATGACCATGAGGAACCCTTCCTGGGCAGAGGCAGATTGTTCTGGAGAGACTAAAACTCCTGAGTATCCAAAAGCATAGCTTGCGGAAGAGTGAAGCAGATAAACCTACTTCATGCTGAGAAGCTGTCAGGGATATTGACATAACACAATGGCTTGACACAATGAAAGAAGAGTGGGAATCACAGGAAAAAAAATGTGTGGAAACTTGCAGAACTGCCAAAGATGACCCCCACCTCCATCAATTTGCATGTGGTGCTTTGAAAGATGACAAATGCAGTTGTAGGTTAAAAGCATATCTGGTAACAAAAGCATAGAATACGATGAAGCTTATCAACCAGTTTCAAGCTTTGAAACTTCAAGCCTGCTTACTGCTTTTACAGTCAACAGAGACTGGATCTTTGACCAATATAATGTCAAGTATGTAAATAGGCATGAATAACTCAAGCAGATAATCTATATGAGACAAACAGATGGATTTTGGTGAGACCAGATCAAGAACATCTATACTACAGTCTGCAGAAATTTCTCTATGGACTGAAGCATAATGTAATATACTGGAAGACTGCTTAAAAAACATTGGATTGAAACACAATTCAGTGACCTATGTGTCTATGAACTGACGCTGAAGGAAAGACCTTTAAGTTTGTCAGTATGTGTAGATGATATTTTTCCAACTGAATTAGTAATCTGGGCACGAAGAAAATATGTTCTGATGTTCACACATTTGTAGCACCCGCATTTTTTTTTACCTCTTGATGCAGAAAGCTAATGCTATGCTAATGCATTGGGAGGTTAAAAAAAAAAAAAAAAAAAGCACCTAAATTTTAAAATGTGTGTTCGGCCTGTGCTGAATGCACATTTTAAGTCTGAAAGGAAGGAGGCATCCCTGACATGCTATCGCCACTAAGCCAGATAAATACTAATTTAGCCATCTATCTGGCAGCGGGAAGCAGCACCCAGATAACCACATAAGTTAGTACTTATCCGGCTAATTGATAAAGGTGGCTGCCGCCACTTACCAAATAAGTCAGTAATTATCTGGTTAAGTGGCAGCAGCTGCCAGCACTTACCTGGAGAGTTCCAAACTGTTAATTTTTAACTGTGGTTTTTTTTGTTTGTTTTGGGTTTTTTTTTTTAATTATACTATTTTTTTCCATAGCGCTGGAAACTTAACTCCAGCCCTATCCCAGGTAGCTAAGTTTCCAGCACTAAAAAAGACACACTGGCCAGATGCAATCTCTTCATTGGAGAGTGCTGCTTAATGCCCTCATTTGCATGGGATTTCCATGCAAGGATGCTAAGCAGTACTCCCGTTTAGGAATGCCCATTTTCTGTGCACAAAATTCCTTGCTGCATCAGTAGTAGGTTCTGTGCCCAGAAAATGCGCATTCAAATGCAGGCAGAAAGGTGCATTTGACTGAACTCACCTTTCTGCATTGGCCTGTTAGAGTGTTGGGAGCAGCAGCAGGGGAGGTGCTCTGGCAGCTGCGTGCTGCAGCCAAGATTAACTAACTGAGCCATTTTCCCACACCACACCAACTTCTCCTTTCTCTTGCACTTGTATATAGAGGGAGCCCATCTGTTATAATGAGTTTAAAGTAATATAGTGTGAGACGGCAGTCTACAGTGCTAGGATATAGCCCGGTTGCCAGCTGTGAAAGCATATCCGCTTGCAGGATATCGTGCCTTATCCAGTCAGTTTTTATTTCCTTAACCTAAAAACATGACAGCAGAAAAAGACCAGGCAGCCTATTTAGTCTGTCCATCCTTATAACTGCTCAGCTCTGTATTCCTTACCCCAAATCCTATGTGTTTATTTTTTTAATTCAGATACTGTCCTTTTTTCCACCATTTCCACTAGGAAGCTGTTCCATGCATGTTCTTCTGTAAAGAAATACTTTCAAACTACTTAAATGCTTTAACCACCCTAAGTGGAACAATTAGACATCCAATAATAATCCACCACAAAATAGAAACTTATATCTCTGCTGTTTTTATTTTGAGACCATCAAACACACACTAAGCTTGATGTTGTGGGGACATTTATCATTATCGGTCTCTTAATATCCTAATTTTACATATTTTTAAATGCAAATATAATTTCCACAGCATCAAGATCTTTAAGTCTGTCCCCATGTGCTTTACAATGAACATCACTGACAGTTTTAGTAGCCACCCTCTAGATTGACTCCATCCTGTGTGTATCCTTTTGAAGGTGCGGTCTTCATGGGTACCTTTGCCCTCTCTCTCCTTATGTTTTAAAATTTGGAAGAGAGACTGGTGAGGCTTTCAGTGCTTACCTAGCTCCTCTTCTGGCCATATGAGTCCTCTTCATGTCTGCACTGCCTGCTCTGTGGAGACTTGTGTGACACACAACATTTTCGTTAATGTAGATGTGCCTTGGGCGTGTAAAGGACTGGAAACATTGGCTTAAAGATACACTGCAGGTTAAAAATTGAAAACTTTACCGCTTCTGTTGAAAATTATTGATGCTTTCTAAATTTAAGATAGTAATTGTCTCCAAATAATAATTGAATAAAAGAATTTTAAGAGCTGGCACCTTGCTGAGACATAGCCATATCTTGATTATTGCATGAACAGCTTAAGAATTGACACAGGGAAAATTATTAAATGTGGTGCAGCTATAATATAAAGTGTAATTTAGAAAACCAAAACATCAGGTTCTCTCAAGTCCCTTAATCTTTTTAAAGCATATTTCATATCTTCATTATTGACAATATATCCTGGGAAACTGAACATAAACATTTATACACCAAGAGCACCCACAAACATTTTGGGACTTCATTTTTGTTTGCAACTGGTTTCTATATTCTCGTATAAGAAAATGTGCACATTTATTTTATTTCACAAAAGGAAATAGGTGAATGAATAAATACACATTGGAACAACAAAAAGGGGAGATCTACAAAGACTACAGGGAATCTGTGGAGCCAAAGAGGAGTGAAAGTTTTGCATCTGTATAGCATTGCATATGTCTGGTAATGCTTTATAAATGATAAATAGTAGTAGCAGTAGTCTAGCTAGTGCTGCCTGTTCAAGTGAAAAATTCATGATGGCAATTTTATGCAAACATTTTGATGGGCAACACTTTTTACCATTATAAAGGTATACGCAGTGTTGGCATGCTTTCAAAGCTCAGAACCTAGGTCATTTTTTAATTATTTAGTATTCCATGTTGGATCTGTTTGGCAAATTAATCCATTCAGTTTATTCAAATTCAGAAATCGCTTATGAAATAAAGCTTTAAACTCTGCAGACATCTTGGTTTGCTTTCCAATACCAAAGTATCATTGCATAAGTACTGCTGCTGTTTTCTAAAACTGCCTCTAAAGTTTTTATTACAAGGTGATAACACTGCTAATTTTTATTTTCCTCTTTTCTTTTCACTTCTCTTCTTTTTTTCATCCCTCCCATTCAAAATCATTTGGTCCACAGGTGGAAATGGTGTATTCACTTTTATCAATGCTTGGTACTCACGATAAGGATGATATGTCACGAACTCTGCTAGCCATGTCTAGCTCCCAAGACAGCTGTATAGCCATGCGGCAATCTGGATGCCTTCCACTACTGATCCAGCTTTTACATGGCAATGATAAAGACTCTGTGCTGCTGGGAAACTCACGGGGCAGCAAGGAGGCCCGTGCAAGGGCCAGTGCAGCACTGCATAATATTATCCACTCGCAGCCGGATGACAAGCGTGGTAGACGAGAAATACGCGTGCTCCATCTTCTGGAGCAGATCCGAGCCTATTGTGAAACATGCTGGGAATGGCAAGAAGCGCATGAGCAAGGAATGGATCAAGATAAAAACCCAAGTATGAATGTCATATGTAAAACATAGTTAATGTAAAGCACAAAATCATATTTCATATAAGGCTATGCGGCGAGGAAGCCACTTTATTTCTCCTTGTTTCCCAATTTATTGGGATAAAACCTGAACATAAAAGAGCAAACTTGCATATGTGATGAAATCCATTTTTTCTGCATTAATTTTCACATACTTTAAAAAAAATTTAGTCTTTTGTTCCCCTTTAGAGACTAAAATTTGGTGGAACACATTTTTATTTGTGTAATTAAAACAGAATTTTCAAATCTGGGAGTTTAATAGGCAGATAAAATCATGAGTATTATTTTAAAGATCCCCTTCATATTGAATTGTCTCTTTTGATAATGGTAGTAGTTAGAAGGGATTTATAAGTTATTTCTGTGCAGCAGAATTCTACATCATCGTTGGTGTATAAAATCAACTCCTAATTTAACTTTTGAAAAAGGCTATCATACACTAAATAACCTCCATGGGACTGGGGCAGGCCAGCTGTCAGTCACGGTTGCATGGATCCCTCTTGAAGCACCATGCCATCCTCACACTTGTCGCCACTAATGTCCTGTCAATACTGGCGAGAAATTGAAAGCAGCCAGAGTATGCATCAAGCTGAGGCCAACTATGGCTGCAATGGGCAGCTGGCCTAGCCCTGCCTGAGCTACTAACTTTCACCTATGACCACCCTTTCAAATATCAGATTAGAGTTGATTCCTTGTGATGGTGGGTTTTTTTTGCACCCTGCTGCACAATAATTACTTATTTTTTAAAGTCTTTCCAACTACTGCATTTGTAAAGTGCTTCTTTAATCTTTTGCCAATATAGTTTAATCCCAGCCTGTACCATAGCTGCCTTGCCAACTCTGTTGATGGCCATTTTTTAATCTATTGTCCATTTTAACCCTTCCCAACCTCTGTCGTGTTGTTCATGTGCCTCCAACAAGAAAGGTCCTGAGAGGAAGTTGAATCCAGTCAGTAAAAGCACAGTTCCGGCTTGTAGAGAATGTGAGATTTGAACATGTTGTGTACTCTTAGCCTTTTCTTCCTTTCCCATTTAATGGCTGGATATTCTTGCATGCCTCTGTTGCCCATGAGTCCAGACAGCCTTTCTAGGCTAAAACACTGCTCTTGGGTGGCAGCCAAGATGTAATGCAGATTGATACACCCTGCTTCCTCATTCAGGGAACTTTCAGCAACAACACTGCTAGTCTCTTGGCCATTCCAAGGCACAAGATACTCAAAATCATCCTTGAACTTGGAAATCCTACACAGGACAGGTGTTCATCAGCCTAACCTGGTCATTGGTTTGTAACATAGAAATGCATTACTCAAAGATTTATTGAAACCAATGATGTTTACTATCTTGTGCTCTTCTCCATTAGTGGCAAATATAACCATGTCACCTGCTTTCTTATTAATGGAAAACTTTTGTTGCAGAAAATTGGGACAATCTATTACCATAAACTCTATGGCAAAAGCAAGAATGTAAATATTTAAACAAGTCCAGCAGGTCTTAACATTACTCTGTCTGCTTTCATTGGGCACACCAATTTACCCCCTAAGAAAATAAAGTGCAGTCTGCGATTTCCCACTGTTTCTCTGATGATCATTTTATATTTAAAGAGTGGAAAAAAAAAAAGCTGGCTTGTGGCTCAGGTTGCATTGCTTTGTGCTCTGGCACAGGAGATTAAAGTTCATATTCCCCTGGTCATTGGGATCAGTCAGGTCTAGAGATGGTGTGTTTAGTCCTAGGGAAGGAGGAAAGACTGCTACCACTGTGCTGAGCCTTGCCAGCCAAAGAGCAGCACTGAGGATGCAGTCCTTGGATTGATAAGGATATCCTCATTTTCCCAAGCATGAGGTCTGGGGAGAGGCTGGGGATGACAGAGACTACCAAGGGGAGAAAAAGAGAGTAAAGACTTTTAAAGAAAAATTGAAATTAAAAAAGGTAAAGTTTGAAAATATTTTTGTGTTGCAGTGCCTGCTCCAGTAGAACATCAGATCTGTCCTGCAGTTTGCGTTCTAATGAAGCTTTCATTTGATGAAGAACACAGACATGCAATGAATGAACTTGGTAAGAGGAAGGTCTTGGTTATTTTCGCAAACCTACTATGCATTTGAACGCACACATGACTTATGCTCTGCTTTTGCATGACTGATCTCTGTGTAACCCCTGTCCTGGTCTGCACACCTGTCCAATCACACCTAAAAAAAAAACCACTCCACTCCTATTTAGTTGTCCAAAAAATAAACTCTTTACTATAAATCGATGGAAGGAAAAACAAAGCCCAAAACAGCATACAATAGGGCAGTGCACGCCAGCAATACAAGGTCCAAAAATAGTGCAAAACCAAATTAGTTCCTTTTCATGCACTGCCAAAATTGGTCAGCTCTTTGGGCAGGTAGCCTTCCACCCTGGGCCCTCCCCCCAGTACCTTTTGGGTAGCTGGATCTTCTTTTCTCAATCCTCTTTGGTTTCTTGATCAGCACGCTCTCTGTTGATTTCACAGGCAACTTACTCCTGAAACCTTCCAGTATGCTTATGCCACAGATCCAAAGGAATCCTTTTTTTATTTTTTTAAATACAGGACTCCTCAAATTCTGGTTTTCCTCAGGAACACTTCTCCCTTCAGTAGTCCCCGCAACTCCCAGGACTTCACCCATCCTGGAATCCTTCCTCCCAGCAGGCCTGGTCAACCTCTCCCTTCAGATTCCAGCCCACCTTCCCTAAGTTCTTCTCTTTTCTAGTCAACCTTCTAGTCAACCTGCCATCTCGTCACTTTGTGACGAGATGGCAGCCCAGCAGAACTCCAGCTTCCAAGCGTGTAGTCAGATGGACTCAAGACCAATGGGTTATATGCCCCCCTGCTAGCAGATGGAGACAGAATCAGGTTTCAAAGGTGTCGTCACCCTAGATATACCCCTACAGTGACCTCAGCCCTTCAGTATATCTGTCTCCTAGCAGATGTGGACATGCTTTCCCTAAGGGGATCGATGTACCCTTTAGAAGAAGAAATTCTACTTTTAAATTGGAGAAAGACCGAGCCCCACTCTCTTGCAGTGATACCTAAAGGTCCCTCCCCCAGTTGAGAATTCCTGAGGTGATTTCCGAGGTCCCTCACAGGTGTGTCTTGGTCTGGTAGCCAGTTCCCGGCGTGAACTTTGCTGCTGAAGCAGCTGAAAGGCAGCGGGTGCAGGAAGCCGAGCGCAGCAGTGACGGCCAAAGCCCTCTCCCCCCCCACAATCAGAGACTGTCTCTGTACTCAGCCAGTAAGCACTGAGCCCAGGTAAGTTTAAAAAAAAAAAAGAAGAGGATTCCTCCCGATTTAGAGACGTTGGAGGGGTTTCGGTAAGACTTCCCCCAGTCTCCTTGCTCGACATGCCGTACCAACGTCATTCCCAATCCTGGTGGGATAAGGGAAGTGGGCTTCAGAGCGGGTTGAGCAGCCCCCGTGGGCTAGCCCCTGCTTTAGGCTCAGTAGGCACACTGCGTGGTAGGCCGTGGCAGCACCATCTTGTGTGCATTTTTTGTGCATCTTCCATTGCTCACCATAGAGCATCAGTACACATGGTGCATGCCGGCTCTGCGCAGGCGCTGTCACATACGTACACACACAACTCTCAAGGTGCAGAATATAGGTAAAGCTGGGCCACCGGTCTGCACGTGGCTCGCCATAGCCTGTGTTGGCGTCCAAAATCTATGTGCACAAAAGTTTTAAGCTTGAGCCAGATGAACACGCAGCTACCACCCCTAATGGCTCCGGCAGCAAAGAAACATAAGTGCCATTTTCTCTGCTCTGCTTGTCATATTAGGGCTACACAATCTGACCTTCATTCTTATGTCAGCACTGGGAGGAGGCCCAGGGAGAGTTGGCCTCCCCAGACTTTACTAAGCCTGGCTCCTCCCAGTCAGAGGATGGGTCAGCCACAACCTTAACCAGAAATACCCTGGATCTGAGTAATCCCGGGGCTGGGTCTTACATGAGAGAGGGAAATCCAGTGGCAACTACCCAAGTACTTCCTGGGCTAGGCATGGACCCGGCTGCCTTCTCTTGGGTGGAATTTTTTTCAAGGCATTGAAGCCTTCGTACAGGCACAGTCTGCTTCGCCTGGCTCTGTCTGGACGGAACCCCAGCCGGTAAAGCCTTCCTCTCTCAGCTCTATCAGCAGGTCTCGAGATATGCCTTGCCTCACCAAGGGGTATCCCTGGCAGAAACCCAGACAGCACGGGTGAAGAAGGGGATCCAGATTCTTTGGAAGATGGTGAAATCCTTCTGGGTTTAGAACCATATTGGACCATGTTACATTTTTTCCATAGAGATGAATTGCCGGCCCTGGTTTCCCAGACCCTGAAGATGCTGGGATTTCCTGGGGTGGACTCTGACTGAATCAAAGAAAAATCCCATTCTGGTTTCTCTACGGAAATCCTCTTGCTGTTTTCCAGTGCTGGAAGCCATCCAGGAGTTGTTTGACCTGGAATGGAACACCCCTCAAAGGAGTTTTAAAGGTGGACGAGTATTAGAAGCTTTATACCCACTGGATCCGGTGGCAAGAAAACATCTACATTTCCCTAAAGTGGATGTGCTGGTCTGTGCCGTTCCCAGTGCAGGGAGGAACGACCTTGAAGGATGTGCATGATAGGCGGATGGAGTCCATCCTTAAACAAGCCTTTGATGCAAAGCAATGACCTTACAGATTGCTTTTTGTTGTGCATTGGTAGCTCGATCGTGCCTGCTCCTCTCTCAGGAGGTGGATGACTCATGGGCGAATTCCATAAAGTTTATGGAACCCGCTGCCGCCTTTTTAGCAGACATGACCTCTGAACTGGTCAGTACCTCAGCCAGAGGAGTGGCCTCTGTGGTAGCAGCCAGAAGACAGCTATGGCTGCGAAATTGGTCAGCAGATGCAACCTCTAAGTCAAACCTCACAAAGATGCCCTTTAAGGGATCACTCCTCTTCGGAAGCAAATTGGAAAAGATGGCCATAAATGGGGTGAATCTCCAGTGCCCTGGCTACCAGAAGATGAGAGAGCAGTTACAGCACCCCTTGCCTATGAGGGGTTGATCCAGGGGCTTCCACCGCTTTTGGCCCTACAGAAACTCGACATTTCAGAGGTCTCGGTCATTTAGGAGGTCTCAGTCCTTTCAGAGTCAATAGCCCAAGAAAGGGGAAGGTTCGGGCTCAGGTTTGTCCAGAACCTCCCAGTGAAGTTTTGTTGACTCACCCTGGAATGAAGAGATAGGAAGACAACTGTCCCTCTTCTACCAGCAGTGGGTCGAGATTACTTCAGATAAATGGGTACTGGATGTCATACGAGAAGGATATGCACTGGAATTTTGCAGCAGACCTCGGGACATGTTCATGATGTTTCCTTGCCACTCCAGCACAAGAAGCAGGCAGTGGAGTCTTCCTTAGTAAGGCTCCTCAGGTTGAGGGCTATAATTCTGATACCTGTGCCCCAGGAAAATAACGGGGCATTATTCCATCTATTTCATCATACCCAAGAAGGAGGGGGTTCCTTTCGCCCCATCCTGGACCTCAAGAGTGTCAACAGACATCTATGAGTAATTCATTTCCACATGGAAACTCTGCGCTCTGTGATAATGGGCGCACAACCGGAAGAGTTCTTAACCTCCCTGGATCTTTCCAAGGCCTACCTTCATATTCCAATCCAGCAAGAACATTGTTTCCTACATTTTGCAGTACTGGGTCGCCATTTTCCATTCTGGGTGCTGCCCTTTGACCTGGCCACTGCCCCCAGAACATTTTCCAAGATTATGGTGGTTGTAACGGCTGCACTGAGAAACGAGGGAATCCTGGTGCACCCGACTTGGATGACTGGTTGATCCTGGCAATGTCCGTGGAGGAGAGTCTCCAGGTGACCAGCAGGGTGACCTCCCTGCTTCAGGAACTCAATTGGGTTGTAAACCTGGACAAACGCAGTCTCAAACCCTCCCAGTCCTTGGAATATCTGGGAGTCCAGTTTGACACCAGGCAGGGCAAGATCTTCCTCCCATCCTGGAGAAGGAAGTTAATGTCCCAAATGTGTCAGTCGAGGAACATGATATGCCCGACGGTGTAAAGCTATCTTCAGATCCTCGGTTTAATGGTGTCAACCCTGGAGGTAGTACTGTGGGCACGCATGCCACCACTTCAATGCTCCCTGCAGTCACATTGGAACCCTCTGTCTCAAGACTACTCGATTCACCTCCACCTACCGATGGAAGTTTGTTCTCAGCTCCAGTGGTGGCTGCAGGAAGCTCACCTGGGCAAGGGTGTAACCCTGTCCCTGCCAAACTGGCTGGTCCTAACGACAGACACCAGCCTCCGGGGCTGGGGAAGCTCAATGTCAGGAACTGACAGCTCAGTGGCATTGGACCAAGGAAGAGGCATTCTAGAATGTAAACACCTGGAAGCTCGGGCAGTCAGACTGGCATGTCTACAATTCAACCACATGCTCCAGGGTCAAGCAGTCCGCATAATGTCATACAACGCAACAGTGGTAGCCTACATCAACCGCCGGGGGGAGCAAAGAGCCAGCAAGTGTCAAAGGAGATAGATCTCCTTATGGAATGGGCGGAAACACATCTACAGATGATCCTGGTCTCCCACATCGCAGGAAAAGACAACATCAGAGCAGACTTTCTAAGCAAGGAGAGTCTGGATCCAGGAGAATGATTGTTGTCGGCCAAAGCCTTTCGGCTTGTGGTTGATCGCTGGGGCCTCCTGTACATTGACCTGCTGGCCGCATCTCACAATGCGAAGGTTCCCCGATTCTTCAGTCGCAGAAGAGATCAGTGGTCCCTGGAGATCGACGCTCTTGTTCAGACCTGGCTGGAAGAGACTTGTTATACGCCTTCCCTCCGTGGCCCCTGCTGGTTAGGTCATTCGCAGAATCGAGCACTACAGGGGATTAGTCCTACTAGTAGCTCCAGATTGGTCCAGGCATCCGTGGTGTGCGGAAATGCGAAGACTCCTGGTGGAGATTCCCCTGTGCCTCCCACCACACAGGGACCTGCTTCAACAGGAATATCCACGCCTGATGAAGCATGGATATTCAGTGGCAGTAAGTGCCACCTTACTCTGCACATAGAAGTTCTCTACGTCCTTAGCGTATGTGCGGGTCTGGAGAGTATTCAAGGCCTGGTGCGAGGTACACTGTGTTTAACCACAGACAGTCAAAATCCCACTAACTCTGGAATTTTTACAGGCCGGCTTGAATAAAGGTTTGACCCTTAATTCCTTGTAGCGGCTCTCTCCTGTTTCAGGGGTGAGGTGAATAGAACCCTCTTGTCGGCTCATCCAGACATGGCCAATTTTCTGAAAGGGATATAAAGCACCTCCGGCCATCCATACGGTGGCCAGGTCCCTTGTGGAATCTTAATCTAGTATTAGAGTTTTTGGCAGGGCCCTACTTTCAGCCGCTGCACAGTCTTTCCTTGCGCTTGTTAACCCTGAAAACTGTGTTCCTGGTGGCTATATGCTCGGCTCATCGCATCTCGGAACTACAGGCATTGTCGTGTCGGGAACCGTTCTTCCGGATGACTCCAGGAGCGTTACAATTTTGTACCGTTTCATCCTTCTTGCACAAGGTAATCTCGGAGTTTCATTTGAATCAGTCCATTTCATTGCCATCCCTAGATAGGTACAAGGACGCGGAAGAATACACCTCTTCCACCATTTAAACGTCAATAGCCTTTTGGTGCGGTATCTGGAAGTTTCAGAACCGGTCCGCATGTTCTTCATGGTGGAAGGGCGAACCAGCTTCGCAGGCTACCATAGCTCGCTGGATCGAGGAGGTGGTCACGGGAGCCTATGTGGAAGCAGGAAAACCATTACCCTTTCAGGTTGAAGCTCATTTCACTAGGGCTCAGGCAGTCTCCTGGGCGCAAGCTAGACTGCTATCTCCCTTTGACATCTACCAAGTGGCGAAGTGGTCCTCCTTACACACCACCTCCAGGTTCTATCGCCTGGACATTCAGGACTGAGAGGACACAGCCTTTGGAAGGGCGGTATTAACCGGACCGCGGGCAGCCTCCCGCCCCAATCAGGAGTAGCTTTTGTACATCCCATTGGTCCTGAGTCCATCTTGCTACACACTAAGAAATGAAGAAATTACTTACCTGATAATTTTGTTTTCCTTAGTGTAGACAGATGGACTCAGTATCCCGCCCACAGCTGTCCAAGAACGGTGCCAAGGAATCACCCGTGAAATGAATATCTATTCCAAGAGATTACGGGTAAGCCCTCGCCCAATCCCTAAATCAGGGCATCTGGAATCTTGCTAGGATTCAGCGTTTGTGTTTGGTTGAGTACAGTTACGATTATCCGTTTTTGGTCAAGTTGGTTTTAATCAAGTTTTTCAATAGTATGTCCACAGTGGTTTTTGAAGAGAATACTGCAGGGGTGTATCTAGGGTGATATCAGCTTTGAAACCTGACTCCATCTGCTAGCAGGGGAGCATATAAGCCATTGCTCCTGAGTCCATCTGTCTACACTAAGGAAAACGAAATTATCAGGTAAGTAATTTCTCCATTCTTCGAATCCTTTCTCACTCTGTCTCCCATCATCACATGGGTGCAGGAAAATTTATACACACTCAAAACCACCCTTCTATTGGGGAGTGGTATCCTTCACACTATCATTACACTGACATCTCTTTAGGGCAGAGGTCTAGTAAGATCTGTCACACACACACACTGAGCTCACTCAAACCAGCCAAAACCACTGATGCCACTTTTTGTAAGGGGCAAAAACTACTTTGAATGAGCAGAGGTTTGAGGTTTTATAATATTATTTCCTCCTAGGACAAGCAGGATGGTAGTCCTCACATGTGGTTGACATCATCAGATGGAGTCCGGCACGGAACACTTTTGTCAAAGTTTCTAGAAACTTTGACTGGCAGATTAAGCATGCCCAGCCTGCTGCTATCCGCATCGCGAGGTCCCCCTTCAGTCTCTTCTTTTCCATGGTGCAATAGCCTCATGGTTGTGGAGCTCCAAACCCTTGAAAGGTTCTTCGCAGATTTTCGGGGTTTTTTCCTTTTTCTGTGTCAGGTCCCCCTTTGCGGTTGGTTCCTCCAGTAGGTGCCCTTGGCTTTTACCATCGTTATTCGCGATCGATTCCCGCTTCTGGGTCCCAGTCGGTCATCGACCGTGCACCGGCCTCCTTTTTCAAAGGCATCGCCGGGTTTTCGACGATGCCCCCATTGCCCTCGGACCATGACCATCACGGATCCACACAAGATCTGTATCCTCTGCCTGGGGGCCTCACATAACATCCGAGGGTGTTGTTTGTGCGATCAAACGACCCCCAAAGGGCATCGTGCTCACCTGGATAAAATGGAGAAGCTTTTTGGCTCCCCTAAACCCTCCGCTTCAGCATCGGTGTCCTCTATGCCAAAGGACTGCGGGGAATCATCCCCTTCCCTTCCCCTGGTGATTCCGCTCTCCAGTACCCCTAAGGATCAGAGAGAGGGAGATCGATCCTCAGTGGTCTCTCCCCTCCCCCCAACCTTGGAGTCGTCATCGTCCTCGGCACCAGGGAAATGCCAGGCCGAGCACCAGAAACTCAGGAAACGTTGACACTGGTCACCGTCTGACACGGTTCCATTTCCGGAGCGGCATAAGCAACTGCTGAGCCGCCATCGAAGAGGCACCGACCACTGTAGGCCCCATCCTCCAGTGCCCCTGGAAACCCGATGCGCTCCCCACCGGCAACAATGCTGGGTGCCGTGCCCCCTAAGACTCCCGAGGGTGAGCTGGCGATGCCTTGCCCCCCTCCTTCAGTCCTTATTTCACAGTACTTCCAGGAGGAGCTGGACCACAGGGTGCAGTCGGCGGTGCTCAAAGTGCTTCAGCATGTCGATCTGCAGGTGCCACCGGCCCCCATACTGGTGCCTGAGCCTCCGCCTTCAATATTCGTGCCCCTGCTGGAGTGTCTGGACGTCCTTGGCGCCCTACCAACACAACCAGTGCCCGAGAGGTCTTCTGCCTCCATGGCCACCGATGCTTCCCACCAGAGCAATCCCGATTCCCAGGTCCTCCAAGGAGGATGAGGCCAGAGGGATCGGGCGCCCATGGAACCGGGCCATTGCCGGTTCCCTCCAGCGTACCATGGCCAATGCCCCCCTCGATGCCCGAGGGCCCATCGATGCCACTGGTGCACCCATGGCCCTCAATACCTTTGGGGCCCAGGCCTAGTGCCCCTCCCGGTCCCCACCCTCGGTGTCTGGACCCTAGTGAGGAGGAGGGCCCCTATGACCTGTGAGGCAATGACTCCTCAGACACATTGTCCGAGTTCTCCGATGACCGCTTTGTAAGGGCCATTTATTTATTTATTTATTATTCCGTCAATCTGTAAACAAGCTAGACGATGTACAATTAAGAAATACAAAGACTTAGTAAAAGAAAAATACAATAAAATTAAAATAAGCAAGTACAAAGTAAAATTTATATAAAAGTAATAAAATACATGAGACGAAAAAAAATAAAATAGAAATAGAAAATAGAAATAATAATAAAATAGAAATAAAAATAAAAGTAAAATATTTTTAAAATGTCATAAAAAGGCAAAAAGTAACACAACACTTCTGACCATTATTTACCGCTAACACCACTGCATTAAAATATCACAGGTGTATCTGACTGCTAAACATCATTCAAAATTAAGTTTTGAAAATTAGGCTTTTTTAAATAACCAAGTTTTAAGGTTTTGTTTTTTTTTTATGTTTTAATGTCTTTTTGGAGTCTAAGCTCATCAGATAGAGTTCCATAATTTGGGGCCTACAACCAAAATTGCTCTATCTCTGACTTCGGACAAATGAGCAGTTCTTATTGATGGCACTGTAAAGTTCTTTATTGGCTGACCTTAAATTCCTTTCAGGTGTGTGTAGATGTAGAGAAGCGTTTAACCATTCAGTTTGTTCACAATTCAGTGATTTATGTATAATACATAAAATGTTGTACTCTATTCGCTGTTTTATTGGAAGCCAATAAAGATCGATCAAAGTTGGAGAACAAATTTTTTTCCTCCGCCCAATACTCTGGCAGTTGCATTTTGAAGCCATCCCCTTCCAGCTCCTGTCCTCCAGTTCATCGACGCTCCAAAAGAGATAATGGTGGTACCAGTCTACGACATCTTTCCGGTGAACAGGAAAGCTGATGCAATTTACTTGGTTCAACAGGCAGTGGGCTTTGAATGTCGGCACTTACCCATCAGTCTGCGGCGATGGAGTCTGCTCTCAAAAAGGCCAGATGCTCCCGGACACATGCTTCTGCCCCCCCCCCCCCCCCCCACCCCAGGGAGCGAACATAGGGAGCTCGATGGCATTGGGAGAAAAATGTTCCAAGGGGCTCGGCTGCTGGCCCGTATTGCGGCCTACCAGCTATACATGACCCAGTATGACCGCAACCTGTGGAAGCAGGTCCAAGAGTTTGCGGAGAGGTTAGGTCAACCTACGATGTCTTTGAAACCGCAGCCCACCTAGCCGTTGGAGTCGTTGGCATCAGACGGCTGGCTTGGCTTAGAGCCTCGTGCAGGACAGACTTGCGGACCTCCCATGCACAGGAGAGAATCTGTTTGGGGACAAGGTGATAGAGGTCATGGTGCAACTGAAGGATCAGCATGATACCCTTCTGCAACTCTCCGCCAGTCCCTCTGAAGCCCCTTCCACCAGGAAGTCTTCCAGGCCAGACTCTCGCAAGCCCTTCTACCAGCCAAAGAAGTGCTTCCCTCCAGCTGCCCGCACCCGGCCTCCCTGGCCTAGTCCCAGAGGCTGCGGCTGGCAGCAGTGGATACCAAGGGCCCAACCAGCCCCACAACAGGCTCCGTCCGCCAGCTTTTGACTGGCAGTGAGGGGGCACGAGCCAAACACAGGTTCCCCTGGTGGCCGATGCTCCAGTCAGTGGCAGGCTCCTTCACTTTGCCAGCCACTGGGAAGCGATCACTTCAGACCAGTGGGTCCTCTCCATTGTCCGCAAGGGCTACCACTTGAACTTCAGCAGGCTCCCAGAAATCGCTCCCCCCATGGCCATTGTGGGATTCATCCAACCATCAGGTCATCCTCCAACCAGAACATTCTGCCCTTCTAGTGTCAGGCACGGTAGAGTCTGTTCCCCATGAGCAGTGAGGACACAGCTTCTAGTCAAGATACTTCCTCATTCCGAAAAGGAACGGCGGCTTGCACCGCATTCTCGAACTCAGGGCGCTGAACCGCTTTCTCATAAGAGAAAAGTTCACGATGGTCTCTCTGGGCACAGTGATTCCGCTCCTCTGAGGAGGAGATTGGCTCTGCTTCCTCGACTTGAAGGAGGCTTACGCCCACATTGCAATTGTCCACAGCCACAGGAAGCATCTCCGCTTCCAGGTGGGGACGGCACATTTTCAGTACAAAGTGCTGCTCTTTGGGCTGGCATCAGCACCAAGCGTCTTCAAGAAATGCCTGGCAGTGGTGGCTGCTTACCTCAGGCGTCACTCGGTCCACATCTTTCCATACCTGGATGACTGGCTGATCTGGAGCAACTCACACTCCAGAGCCACAAACTCACTAGCATTGACGGTCAACACCTTATAGACTCTGGGATTCATTATCAACTTTCCCAAGTCACACCTCAATCCATCTCTACGACTGGACTTTTATCGGTGCCAGGTTGGTCACAGCACAAGCAAAAGCCTTTCTGCTCAGGGATCGAGCGGTCACCCTCTCTTCGCTAGCTACCCTCGTTCGCAACAGAGCGACGGTACCAGCCAGCCTGCTGGGCTATATGGCGGCCTTGGTCCACGTGACCCCCTTGGCCCGCCTCCATATGAGGACCCGCAGTGGGCCTTGCGGTGTCAATGGCGGCAGGCATCCCAAGATATGGAAGCACCGGTGATAGTCACAGACCCTCTCCATTTCTCCCTAGCCTGGTGGGAAGCCCTGTCCAATCTGGAAATAGGACTCCCATTCCAGCCTGCTCCGCCTCAGATGACCCTCATCACCGATGCCTCACCTCAGGGGTGGGGGGCCCACACAGACGGCCTGCATACTCAGGGCCTTTGGACTGCGGCCAAATCCCGCTGCCAGAAAAACCTTTCTGGAATTGCAGGTGATCCGGTACACCTTGTGGGCCTTCCAGGTCAGGTTGTCCTCCAAGGTTGTCCTCATCAGAATGGACAACCAGGTGGCAATGTGGTACATCAACAAGCAGGGAGGTTCGGGCTCCTTCCCCTTCTGCCAGGAGGCGCTACAGGTCTGGGATTGGGCCCTCTCCAAAGGGATGTACCTGCAGGCCACCAAAACAGTGGACCGCCTCAGCCGTTCCTTCCAACCACACGAGCAGCCAACCTATTCTGTCACTGAACATGCTGGACTTGAACCTGTTTGCCTCTCCCCACAATCACAAGGTGAGCATGTTCTGCTCCCTGATCTGGGGAAAGACCATATGGCCTGCGACGCGTTCTCCCTTCACTGGGGACAAGGTCTCATGTACACATACCCCCCAATCCCGCTTCTCTCGAAGACTCTGACGAAGCTACGAGAAGATAGGGGGACCATGATCCTGGTGGAACCCTCCTGGCCAAGGCAGGTGTGGTTCCCTCTCCTCCAGGACCTGTCCTCTCCTCCAGGACCCTCCAGTTCCCTCTCCTCCAGGACCTGTTCTCGAGTGCACCGGTTCCACTGGGAACGGCTCCCGACTGCCTATCGCAGAACTAGGTCACCCTGCGCCACCCAAACCTCCGGGCATTGGTCCTCACGGCGTGGATGTTAAGCCGCATGATCCTCCAGCCCTTGCAGCTCTCGGATGGGGGTGTACAGGGTCTTGATTGAATCCCGGAAACCTTCCACTCACAGATCCTACAGCTCAAAGTGGAAGCATTTCTCCACCTGGTGCAGGGGCCACGACTAGAACCTTTCTCCTGTCTGCTCACCCACTTGCTGGATTATCTGTGGCACCTGTCCGAGTCCGGACTCCAGACTAGCTCAGTCCGAGTACACGTCGGCGCCCTCAGCGCCTTCCACAGGGGTGTCACTGGGGCGCCCATCTCAGTCCAGCCACTGGTTGGGCGTTTTATGTGGGGCCTAGTCCAACTAAAGCCCCCACTTCACCCACCAGTGACCCCATGGGATCTCAACATCATCCTAGCGAGGCTCATGCGACATCCATTCAAGCCTCTCAAATCCTGTGACCTGAGGTTCCTCACCTGGAAGGTTATGTTCCTGGTGGCGATCACTTCCGCTTGCAGAGTCAGCGAGATCCAAGCCCTGGTTATGTATTCTCCCTACACAAAATTCTTCCATGATTGTGTAGTGCCTTGCACGCATCCAAAATTCCTGCCGAAGGTGGTGACTGCATTCCACACAACCAGTCAATTATCCTTCCCTCGTTCTTCCCACGGCCTCATTCCCACCTGGGGGAACATGCTCTTCACACCCTGGACTACAAACGGGCATTCGCTTTCTACTTGGATCGCACAGCGAGGCATAGACCGTCCATCCAGCTCTTTGTGTCCTTTGACACCAACAGGCTAGGAGCAGCAGTGGGAAAGCAGACGCTTTCCAACTGGCTAGCAGATTGCATTGCCTTCTGCTACAAGCAAGCAGGCCTCCAGCTGGCCGGCAGGGTAAAGGCTCATTCTGTGCAGGCTATGGCAGCGTCAGAGGCCCACCTGCAGGCGATTCCTATCACTGAAATCTGCAGAGCTGCGACCTGGAGTTCACTCCACACCTTTGCAGCTCACTACTGTCTCGATAGGGATAGTCGCCAGGACAGCGCTTTTAGCCAGACTGTCCTCCACAACCTATTCTAGTCCTGAACACAACTGTTCCTATTGTACTCTCTGTGGGGTCAGACTGCCCCTGCTTCCCACAATGCCGCAGTTGTGTTGTGCCCGTTGGCACCTTGTTTGGCTTCTGTGGGTCCCTCTGTTCCCAGGACGCAGTCTGGAGCTCTATAATCACCCACATGTGAGGACTACTATTCTGCTTGTCCTAGGAGAAAGCAGAGTTGCTTACCTGTAACAGGTGTTCTCCTAGGACAGCAGGATGTTAGTCCTCAGGAATCCCGCCCGCCTCCCCACTATGTTGGGCTCACCTTCGTTTTGTTGTTTTATTTTTTCGCTCGTATTTTGCTATCTTATGAGACTGAAGAGGGACCTCGCATGGACACGCACATAGCAGCAGGCTGGGCATGCTCAGTTTTCTGTGCCAGGCTCCATCTGATGATGTCACCCACATGTGAGGACTAACATCCTGCTGTCCTGTGAGAGCACCTGTTACAGGTAAGCAACTCTGCTTTACTAAGTTTCATACTAGGTCACTTGATATCTTTTCAGAAATGAGCTTTCTTATGGTGACATACAGAACTTAAGCAACTGTGATCCCTGACAGGCACATACTTTAATGTAATAGGTGAAATACTTTTTTGAATCTAGGTATTAGTTTAAGAAATGTTTTAATAAATAAAATCACCTATCTGATAAAAAAAAAAATCTTTCTAAGCGATGTACAACATAATAAAAACCATATTCAAGCCAAGCTTCATCCATAACATAACAGATTTCAGGATAAATTTATCCAGATTAAGCTGAAAACAATCCCATCATTCACCAACCCTTTCCATTAACCAGGTTTTTAACAATTTTCAGAATCTAAAGACCTCTTTTTCTTCCCTTAGATTTAAAGGGAGGTCATTCCTCAGCTTTGGAACAGACAAAGAAAATGATGTGTTTAATAGGAATGCATGACGAAAAATCTTAGAAGCAGGAAGTTGCAGTAGATGTTTATTAGTTGAACGCAAATTTCTGTTAGATTCATACCATTGCAAATTATTTTCCAATTGTTTTGCTCCAATGTCCCGCAAGCTTTTAAAAGCCATTATAAAGATTTTAAATTTGCATCTTTCAATTAATGGAAAGCCAATGGAGTTCCAATAAGAACGGACTCACTGGAGTCCTCTTTGAACTCCCTGTCACTAACCTCCTCATATTCTGAATCACCTGCAATTTTGATGATAGACCAAAAACAGTACATTGCAATAGTCGATATGTGAGAGAATCTATACATATGCCACAGATTTTAAAGCAGCCAAATCTAAAAAAGTCCTGATAATTCTCAACATCTTGACTCTACATAGGTATTCTTCATTCCCTATAAAATATGATTTTCCATACTTAATATTGAATCTAAAGTAACTCTTAATGACCTTAATTCTTTTTTAGGAGTTACTTCCACTTCTTTCAACTTTAATGATTTATGCAAATCAGAACATCCCAAATTATAATACCTCTGTTTTAGAGGTATTTAACACCAAACAATTGTTTTTCAGCCAGGTCTCAACAGAAGTAATACATTGCACCCAATTCTTATAGCATTATTCATGTTAAATATTGACAGGCCGATACAGTAAGGACGCGGAAGAAAGAGTGCGGTAGTGCCGGGCGCACCCTCGATTGCCCTACGCACAGTCCGGATCACATACCGCTCGATACAGTATTTAAATGGCATGCAAATGCAAGCCGCATCCATGAAGCGTAATCCATTTTACTGTATAGAGCGCTATACAGCGCCTATACAGTATCCTGGGTGCACTGGTACCTGTCATTTCAAATGACATTTGAAATGACAGGTACCAGGAAGTGGATACAGGAGAAGGGCTGGTGCAGTTTGTTTTGTTGTCCTGTGCACGGGACCGAGACCCATGGATGCGACCAGGGCAGGTGAGCGGGGGCTGGGGGAAAGTTTGCCCGATCCTGGCTCCTCTAAAGGTCTTGTCCCGGGGGGTGAGGGGGTCAGGCAGTGAAGCAATCATTTGCATGCGCTCCTGCACCTTCGCCGGTGGGGGCTGCTGGAAGCCGCCTCGCATGGGGAGCGCCCGATCCGCCCCAGGCTGCTGAAGCCTCACAGGAAAGTTTGCCCGTGAAATTTCGTCTCTCTCTGCTGGGGCTTGCCCTGATGCTCCACACTAACGCAGGGGTAAGGGTAGGCGGTAAATTAGCAGGTTAAACACACGGCAAAACTGCAGGTTAAAAAGGCGATAATCGGGGTGCACGTTACTGGATCGGAGGGAATAGCTAATCCGATCGTTTACATCTCATATACATGCCGCGGGCGGAGAGGGTTACCCGTTGATTTCAAGAAGCGGTAAGGATGGGTTAAAAGGGATAGTGAATCGCGGGTTGGACTTACGCGGCCAAATTATGGGTACAGAGCGGGTTAGAAGCAGGGTAACCGCGGCTGCGCTTTACTGTATCGGCCTGTGAATTCAGTAATAGAATTATCCTTTGGGGTGGTAGAAACAAAAATAGTATCTCAGTTCAAGAAAGCATAGGTTAAATACAGGGGATCTCTAAGAAGTGATGAGAATTATAAAGCTAAATTAATTGGATGGATGGGCAAACTTTGATGGGCATACAGTCTTTTTCTGCTGTCATATTCCTATGTTTCTAATAAGACTAGTTTTAAAGAGGATGTGATCATGGCGCTGGGGTGAAAATCCATTATTTTTTTCATTTATTAACCAAAAGAGCAAGGTATTATTTAAGGCCATTGATGAGAGCTGTTTATATTAATTTTTGGTGTCCTGAATAAATTAACTTTGCCTGCCTTCCATACCTTTAAGTCTGAACAGAAAGCAAGAGGGGAATAGGAAACCAGTACCTGTAGCTCATGGTGCATTCCTTTAACATAGGCTATTAATGTGTACCATTATTTAATTCTGGCAGATTTTATATGTAGCCTCCTGCCTCGGCTACAGAAAGAAAACTGTGTTCTTAAAAACATTGTCCCTTGCTGTGGGATTTATTAGACAATGTTACACCAGCCATCCACTCTAGTATCCAGTATAAAATGCAAAACCAATGAATTTTTCTCTAGAAGGTAGTTCATATAGTATTTTTGTCATAGGAGGATTACAGGCCATTGCAGAGTTGCTGCAAGTGGATTGTGAAATGTATGGACTTACGAATGACCACTACAGTGTCACATTACGAAGATATGCGGGAATGGCATTGACAAATCTGACTTTTGGAGACGTGGCCAATAAGGTATTTCACTAAAACAATTGTTTCAGTATTTATTTTCTTTAGATTTACAAGTATATTAAGCTTTTACATGTTTAGTTGATCAATTTTGTTCTTCCTGGAAGAGAGATTGAGCCACACGGTTTGTTTTTTTTTAATTATTTGAATTTATTACCCACCTCTTTGAATAAGAAATTCACCCAATGTGGGGTGCCAGATATATTTGGTTTGGTCTCCCTGCACAACTCTATCCTGATATGTAGCTTCCATATCTACCTTTTCTCTCCATGTTCATTCACACACTCTCAACTTCAGATATTTATTTAAATTAGATCTAAAAAAAAAAACATTCACATGCAGAGCTTTGGTTATTCTCAGGAGTTCTGTTTTACTTACAAAAATGTGTGAAAACATCTAGAAAGTAGGAAGAGAATTTATTCTAGAAACAAATGGATGAAAATAAATTACTTACAAAAATTATTTCTGGTTTTCAAAGAAAATTAGACTCATTATTTTGACTTTCATTTAGGCAAGAATACTTCAACATTTAGATGGATGTTTTTTAGACTTAAAATAGAGTAATGAACTTAACCCCTGTTTGCTTCTTCGTATTCAGTGTAGCCAGGTCATCAATCAGTTGTTAATACATTCAGTCACTGGATCACGTAACCTTCATTTATTTATTTTATTTATTTAGAGATTTTTATATACCGCAGTACGTAAAGATATACATCATCGCGGTTTACAATTAACAATAAATTAGCAACAAGGCTTTACAAATAACAGTATTAATAAGTATTAATTTCAAATAACAGGGTTAACAGAAAACAGGCTGAGTCGACATAAGACCATCCATTAGAAGAAAGTTTAACCTACAATAATGAACTTGTAGTAATTAAAATCATTTATGAAACAACAATATAATCTTACTTTCATTAATATAATAATATAATATAATATAATAACTTAAATATAATATATAATATAATAAATATAATTTATAATTATATATATTGGTTTAGGTTGAATTGAATAATTGAATAATTATATATATTTATATATAAATTATATATATTTTATATAATAATTGAATAATTATATATATTGGTTTAGGTTGAATTGGTTTTAATATAATATAATAATATAATAACTTAAATATAATCTTACTTTCATTAATCTTACTTTCAAGGGAGTCCCTATTTATTTATTTATCTATTTATTTATAGTTTTTATATACCGACATTCATCAAGGATATCACATCGGTTTACAGTGTAACGCAAACAGATGCCTGGGGTGGCGTTTTACATTGAACAGTTTTACATCAAACAGTTATAACATGTTAACATGAAATAAAATTGGGTAAATATAAGGGGAGTAAAAATGGAATATAACATTAAAGATTAAACAGGTTTTGCAGAAATATAAAATATATCAATATATACATAATATACATTATGAGGAGGTGACATAGTAAATAAATTTGGAAAGAAAGTGAAATAGGAAGGGGTAATATAGTGTGTAAGAATGGACAGGAAAATGTAATAAGGAGGGGTAACATAGTAAATAAATTTGGACAGAGAAAGAGATAAAGAGGGGGGTAGGGGGAAGGAGAGGAAGGTGGGGTGGAGAGGAGATTAAAGAAGAAGGTAAATAGGAAATAAGGAAGGAGTAGATAGCTGAGTAGTGAAGAAAAGCTAGGAGACGCTAGGAGAAGAGGGTAGGAGAAGAAAATGGAGAATTTAGGTGTATGCTTAGTGAAAAGCCAGGTCTTAAGCTTCCGTTTAAAAGTTTTTATGCATTTTTCTTGCCGTAGTTCGACTGGCATTGTGTTCCAGAGGGTCGGCCCGGTGAGCGAGATCGCTCGGGCTCTAGTGGTGGTTAATTTATAGAGTTTGGGGTGGGCATGGAGGCGAGATGTTGGTGTCTGGTTGGCCTGTTGGATTGGTGGAGGCGGAAGGATTCGTTAAACCAGTTCATTTCGGGATTGTATAGGGCCTTGTGGACGAGAGTGAGAGCCTTGTATTGGATGCGGGATGTAATAGGGAGCCAGTGTAAGTCTTTTAATAGAGGTGTGATATGGTCATTTCTGCGTGAGTTGGTTAAGATCCGGGCTGTAGTGTTTTGCAGTATTTGTATGGGGTGGATGGAATTGTTCGGTAGGCCGAGAAGGAGAGCGTTACAGTAGTCAGTTTTGGCGAAGATGGTGGTTTGTAGAACTGTACGGAAGTCGGGGGGATGTAGTAAGGGTTTCAGTTTTTTTAGGGTGTGGAGTTTAAAGAAGCCATCTTTAAGTATATTGCTGATGAATTTCTTCAGTGTGAAATGACCATCAAGGATGACGCCGAGATCACGGACTTGTTGGGCAAATGGGGTATGACTTAGAGTGGGGGGAATAGGATGGTTTTGGGGTGAGATGAGCATGATTTCAGTTTTTGTGGTGTTTAGAGCTAAATGGATGGAAGATAGGAGATTGTTTATGGATTGGAGCGCATCGTTCCAGATATCCATTGCTTTTGGTAGGGAGTCTGTGATTGGTATGAGCAACTGAACATCATCAGCGTAGACAAAGTGAGGTAGTTTGAGGCTGGAGAGAAGGTCACAGAGGGGTAGAATGTAAATATTGAAAAGAGTTGAGGACAGAGAGGATCCTTGTGGAACACCCTGATTGAGAGGGATGGCCTTAGATTCGTGGTTTCCTAGCTTGATTTTGAAATTTCGGTTGCTGAGGTAGGAGTTAAACCAGTTGAGAGCAACCCCTGTAACACCAGTTTCAGATAATCGCTGTAAGAGGATGGAGTGGCTGATGGTATCAAATGCGGAGGAGATATCGAGGAAGGCAAGAATGTAGGATTGCCCTTTATCAAATCCTTTAAGAATAAGATCTGACAGGGAGAGAAAAAGAGTCTCGGTGCTGTGGGATTTCCGGAAACCGTATTGAGAGGGTGCAAGGATATGGTTATCTTCGAGGTATTCGGTGAGTTGTTTGTTGACGGTTTTTTCAAGGAGTTTAGAAATGAAGGGAAGATTGGAGATGGGGCGGTAATTGGCGAGATCAGAGGGGTCAAGTTTAGGTTTCTTTAGGATAGGTTTGACGATTGCCTGTTTGAGGGGAACAGGCACCTGTCCCGAGTTAATGGACAGGTTAATGATGTTTGCTAAAGGTTTAGCGATAAGGTTGGGGATGGTAAGTAGGAGTTTGGTGGGTATTGTGTCAGATGGGTGGGTGGAGGGTTTAGCTTTCTTGATGAAGGATTCTATTTCAAGTACTGAGGTGCATTCTAGTGTGGAGAGAACTTTAGAATTGTTACTAGTGTTGAATTGGTTTAGGTCAGGTTCAGAATGATTGAAGAGAGTGGTAGAGGAGGTAGTAAAATTGGATAGCAACTTGTCTATTTTGGTTTGGAAGAACGTGGCCAGTTCTTCACATTTGGGTTTGGCTACTTCATCTGGAATGTCGGGGGCTGCTGACTTGGTTAGTGAGGCCACTTAGTTGTATAGCACTCTAGGGTAGAATTGGAATTGATGTATTTTGGTGGCGAAAAAGTCTCGTTTCGTCTTATTAAGTTTTTCGCTGTACAGATGTAAATAGGATTTAAATTGTGCTAGGTGTGTGGGAGTGGGATTATTACGCCAGATTTTTTCAGATTTTCGAAGTAGTTGTTTTTGGTTCTTTAGATCTTGGGAATACCAAGGTTTCCTTTTTTCATTGTATTGTGGGGAGATAAGTTTTGATTGCAGGGGGCAGGTAGTATTGGCTATATTGTTGGTGATGTCATGCCAGGAGGCAAGCGCTGTGTCTGCGTTAGTGAGATCTATGTGGTCGAGTTTGTTAGAAATCGCTGAGATGAGATCATCTCTAGTGCAGTTTTTCCTGTATTGAATGGTTTTGTTAGTGTTAATATGGCAGGTGGGTGTTTTTAAGGAGAGAGAGGCTTCGATGAGGTGGTGGTCTGACCAGGGAATGGGTGTGTGGGATGGGGGTTCAACATGAATGAGAGCAATAGTGAAGAGGAGGTCGAGGGTATGGCCCGCCTTATGAGTAGGGAAGTGGATAGATTGCTTGTAACCTAATGCATTTAATGAATCAAGGATTGCGTCGCATGTCGGTGTACGGGGGGAGTTATCAACGTGTAGGTTAAAATCACCTAGTATGATAGCTGGGGTGTCATAATTCTTATTGTTTTACAGGCAACACTGTGTTCTATGAAGGGCTGTATGAGAGCACTTGTCGCCCAACTAAAGTCTGAAAGTGAAGACTTACAGCAGGTAATCTTATTTCACTATGCAATAATCATTATATAAGTACCACATTTTGACTTAAATCACAAACTACATAAAGGTTTTCAGTAAATATTTGTAAATCAGTGAAAACAGTATACATTTCATTCTTGATTAGATGAGCTCTAGAACAAAGGAACAGTCCAGTTTAAGGAGATCATTTTAATGCCTATGGCTTTACATGAGCAGTGATGTGCATGCCAAGGATATCCAGTCAAAGGGGGGGGGGGTACAATTGGAGGGCTTGGGAATTAAACAATTATAGTTCATCAGGGTTATTTCATTTCAATTTATTGATATATGAAAGTGTGAAATTTTGACAGAAAGATGGCTGGAGTCCTATAATAGGGTAATCTAAGTATACTCTGAATTTTTACAGGTTATTGCAAGTGTTCTGAGGAATTTATCTTGGAGAGCAGATGTGAACAGTAAAAAGACTTTACGTGAAGTTGGGAGTGTGAAAGCATTAATGGAATGCGCTTTGGAAGTCAAAAAGGTAAGGCTCACTGCTGCAGTATTACATAGAACCACTATCCACATCTAACACATTGGTTTGTTGTCCTGCACAAAAGATAAAAGTCGTTCACTGGACAGGCAATGTGCAAGTAAAAGAAATATTTACTAAACTTAATATCTTGTTTGTGCTTCACTGAAAGACTTTTTTCTTTTTAAGAGCATAAGAATTGCCATACTGAGTCAAAGAATTTTCTCTAATTTGTTTTGAATGTACTACTTACTAACTTCATGGAGTGTCCTCTAGTAATTGTATTTTTTGAAAGAGTAAACAACCAAATTACATTTACCTTTTCTATTCCATTCATGATTTTATATTCCTCTATCATATCCCCATTAGCTATCTCTTCTCCAAGCTGGACAACTCTAACCTCTTTAGCCTTTCTTCATAGGGGAGCTGTTCTCTCCCCTTTATCATTTTGGTTGCCCTTCTCTGTTCTTTTAACAATGCAACTATTTCTTTTTTGAGATGTGGTGGCCAGAACTGCCCATAGTCAGCTTTCATCAGCAATTAACTTACTTTACATGTAGTATTTTTCACACATCCTTCCAAAAATAGTCCAAAAATTCCAGCAATCCTCTATGACCCGTAGTCTGGTGTACATCCTTCAGAATTGCTTTCATAAGTGCTCTTTTGGTAAGTCGTGCAGAATTTGTGTCTTTCACTTTCTTCCACTGTCCCTAAGACTGGGAGTGCTGCCTTAGCTATACTCCAACACAGCACCTGGAAGCCTGAACTTGAGATAATTTATTGCCCAGAATATTAACCACTTAGGCAATGAACTCTCTCTGATTGGCCTTACTGCTTTTGCCAGCATTAGCTTTTGTGAATGGGAAGCTTTTTAAAATTAGGATTATTTCATAATTAATGGATGCCTAAAATGTTGTTTCCACATTCATTAGGTGTCATTTCAATCATGCTGAACATTAGCATCACTTTTTAATGGTTTCTGAGATGCTGGTTTATAAACATCTTTAGAAAACAAAAAAGGGAGCTAATGACTTCTAAGAATTTGAAATGAAGCAAGGACACAACAAAAATAATAAACATATACATTTAATAAAGACTTACATACTTGGCTAGGTGTTTCAGTATATATGTCTATCAAATTTATATTTTGAAGATTCTTGGTGTCCTTGCACTTTCATTTTATATAAACATTTATGAACATTTAGTTAAAAGCGATTCATACCTTTTAGCTACCATAGAACTCTTTCGACCAGCAGTCTACTCCTACTCTTTTGTACTTCCAACTCAAATGGAACCAGAGCTAGGATTTGGTACCATGCAACTTCATTCTCAACTACCTGGGGATTCTTCCTCTGTGTTATAACTGGTGCCCCTCCCCCCAATGTACCTAGTTTGGTCATTTCAGTGACTATATTGGGCTGGGGGCCATGCACGAAGCTTCTTTCTGTAATCCTACAATCATGGGCCTTAAATCTGGCCACTTGAATGTGGACTACAAATCCCTCCTCTTAGGCTGTGAACACTGTTTCTATAGCATTGCCATCCCTTGCTGGCCTGGAGCAGAAAACCTGACTCCAGGATCAAGTCAGGGACCATTCGCCCAGAACTTAATACCTAGGAAAATTGCAAAAAAAAAAAAATCCCAAATCATGTAACAAGTTTATGTAAAATGTACAAATCCATGAAGTTTAAAGCAGCCACATAGTCTACATGATTGTAGTGCACTTATGTGGCATTCTATGATTATAGAATGCAATGAATATAGAATATTTGCAAAATTAAATAGTTTGCAAAGCTACAGATTGTTTATGACAGGTATGTCTGAATACATCTTTGACTGTATAATAGGGCAGGTCCTATGGCATAGTGGCCAGGATGAACAGGTATCCTGTCTTATACAGTGCGGTCCTATTTTTTAAGAAATTGTCCTTTGTCCTGTTTAAACACTATAATATAGTTCTCCACTTCAGGGGTTAACAACAAATATCACAAAGAATTATAAATATTAACCCCCACTGCTAACTCAAATGCAGGGATATGATACTTCTGTTCAAAAATACTCTTAATGGACCAAAAACAATTTGTGAAGTAGAAAAGTGGTAGTTTCATGTTTTGACCATTTGACAACACACCAACATAATGGTTTAGCATCTGGTCTTACTCGATCGTATAATCATCAACTTACCACCTTCCATCATATAATATGCCAGAAGCCCCACCGGTTACAAAAAATATTTTTTTCTTTTTATACAATTTATCATCTTTGTAAAATTTTCCAAAAATGCTTGTGAAAGTCAGATGCCAATCAAACAGCTTGTAAACCCACACGTCCCATTCAACTCGTGTCACCAAACAAATCAAAAGTCTTTTGTTCAAATTGAATACTAATGTATGTAACTTCACAGATCCTTCATTGGTTTAATACTTAGCTTAAAAAATATTCTGTGCAACTTGAAGCCCCTCCCAACACAGCCATGTTTCAAAAAAACTGAATTTCTTCGTCAGAGGAAATAATGATGGGCATTATCTCAAGGCTCCAGTCAATATACCTACCTGTTTGGTGTGGACAGGAGACAAAAGCCTCTACCAAAAACAGTATTTGTACTTAACATCATACTTCAAAATAAACCAATGGAAAGGATGCCCTACCCAGTCGTCAAAGAGGACCAATCCAATTCTTCATTAAGGCCATTAGGCATCACTGTGTTTAATTTGTAAATCCAGAATTGTTCCTGGTAATTTAAATGTGCTGCATGGTCACCTCCTCTGATAGTCCATTGCACTTGATCAGTTATGGTCCACCGTAATACATCATATACATGCTTCTTCTCAATGCAATGCTGAACTATCGGAGCTGACAAATTCTGAGTCTGGATTCAAGATCGATGTTCTAATAGGCATTCTCTAATAGCACAACTTGTACGTCCCACATACATTTTCGGGCAGGGGCAAATCAGAACATATACAACATTTCTTGATGTGCAATCTGTTTGAAATCTGTATCACACTCGATATCCAGTAACTGGCTCGATCCATTCGGCCCCTTCAATAATCAAATTGCACAGGTCACATTGATGGCACCTACGGTGTGAACCCTTGACTGTTCCTAACTGTCTATCCGAATCCATATGAGTATGTACAATATGATCCTGGATGTTCGGTCCTCGTGAATTAAGGGGGGCTCATTAAAAATTTCATGTAAAGCCCAAAACGTGCCAGTGTTTTCTTATTGATGATGCTACAGTCGCTGTGGATGTGCTATGCTGTAGTATACATACCAATCTCCCCTGATCTCTCATGTTGGTAATTCAGCAACTGATCTCAATTGGAGAATTTGGCTCATTTATATGCCTTCTTAATGGTTGCACTGGGAGAACCCTGAGATTTAAACCGATCAAACAGGACTCGAGCTTGAACCTCAAAATCTTCAGGGGTCGAACAAATGCGCTTAATTCTAAAGAATTGGCTCACGGGTAACCCTTTCTTAAAAGACGTCGGATGATGACTGTGATATCTTAATAAATTGTTACGGGCCCTCGGTTTGCGGTTCACTGTAGTAATAAGTTTGTTTTTGTAGATCTTCACCTGCACATCCAATTAGGCAATCGTTGCCTAACCGAAATTACGTGTGAATTGTAAATGTGGATTTAGAGTATTAACTAAGCATACAAAAGCCTGCAGCTCACTTTCTGAAGCTGACCAAACAAAAAATATATCGTTGATATAACGTAACCAACATTGGATGAAACACCACCATCGAGATAGGTAGATGTATTTTGATTCAAAGTCAGCCACATATAAGTTCACCACCGAAGGGGCTAATGAAGATCCCGTAGCTATCCCATGGATCTGGGGGTAAAATGTATCTTTGAAAAGAAAAAAATTATTAAATAGCACAAGCTCAATCATCTGTTTCAGAAAGGTCACTGGAATACGTTGAGAATCACAATCACTAATCAGCTTACTTGATACAATATCAAAAGCTTCCCGTTGGGGGATCTGAGTGTATAGTGCCTGAATGTCCATAGTAACCAACAAAAATGAAGGGTCCCAACCTGTCGCACCCTTAATTTCTTTAAAAATTGACTAGTGTCCTTTAAATAGGAAGGAGCCTTGACAACCAGTGACTGAAGGAACTTATCAACAAATATAGCCTGCGGTTCTAAAATCGAGCCTCTAAGAGACACAATCGGTCTTATAGGAGGAGATTGTACATTTTTGTGAATTTTAGGAACTGAATAGATAATTGAAGTACTTGGATGTTCATTCACCAAAAATCTCTTCTCTTTGGTTGTAAGAAACCTCGCTGTTACCACAATGGCTTTTAGCCGATCTAATAATACTGCTGTCGGATCCTGAACCATGGTTTCATAAAAATTATTATCCTGCAGATGCTCCAGTATTTTTACTTCATATGTCTCCCAATTTTGCAACTCAATCGCTCCTCCCTTATCGGCTGGTTTAATGACTAAACTGTGGTCATTCAAAAGAGAAGACAGTGCTGTTCGCAATGCTTTTGACAAATTGTGGTAACGGGGTGTATGTTTTAATTACATTTGTTCTAGGTCATGGAACACCAACTGTCTGAATGTTAGAATATGGGGGTCTATAGGCCCAGGTGAATTCCACGCTGATCTCGGCTTAACAATAGAGACATCAGAAGCACTGTTACCCTGTTGATGAAAATACAACCTACAGTTCAGTTTCCTAATAAATCGATGAATTCTTGTTTCAAAAGATTTATGAAAAAATGTTGGGACAAAAGATAGCCCATTATCTAGTAATTTAGTTTGATCATTTGTTAATATTAAAGGCGATAAATTTACTATTGCTGAAGGCTCTTGTGAGCTTGCTGTTGAGTAACTCTGCCCGTGGCTTGATGGTAATCTTGCTGTCCTCTCCATCTGGACTTCCGATATGTTCCGCGACTTCGAAAATTGTTCTCTAAAAAAATTCTTAGATGAGGAAGTGCCAATCGCTGCAGGCGAGTTGTTTAATGAACCCATGTTATGCCCAATCCCTTGACCACCCAAATTGCCATCTTCCCTATTATCAAATTCATCAGATCTACTAGAACTATCACTTGATGAAAAATTAAAACAAACGCTCTTTGACAATTTGTCCTGCCAGTTCCTATCCCCCATCCAAGAGTAAATGTGGTTGATTGTGCGGGTGACACAATCATCCTATTTTTCAGTTTGTCCATATATATAGAAAAAGATGTTAGAGTTTCATAGAGGGCACATATGGGCAGAGCTAGGATTTTAAATATGGTTCAGGGAGGGTACAGATAGTGTAATGCATCATCATCATCCCTTCTTACACTTTCATGCTCCTTCCTTTATCTCTCCCCTCCTCTCCTTTCTGCTCCTTCCAAGTTCCTTTCCACTATCCCACTCCCATGTCTCTCCATCTATTCCCCCCCCCCCCCCAATGAAGTTTCCCTATTTTTTCCTTCCTTCAGATGCCTCATCTCCCATTCTTTTTAAATTCATCTTCAATTCCTATCTTAAATTCCTGTTCATCACCCCCATCTCCTCCTTATGCAGTCACAGATGTCCTTCCATATCCTCCATCCTCACCAGTATCCTCGCCATCTCTCCCTTCCTGCTCATATACCTTTCACCCCTCTCCTCTTCTTCACATTGCTCTTAACTTCTTGGAGCACAATACTATGAGTAAAATCGGGGCATGGCAACATGGTGAGGACATGGTAAGCATGTGCTCCTTGTCTCTTTGGTTACCCCAGGATACTTATTCCCTTTATAAACATAAGAACAACTGCAGAGACTTGGAGAGTGTGCTTACTTTGTCCCCAGGCAAACCAGCCTGCCAGTGCTGCTGATCTGTCAGCCTGGAAGGTGAAGGAAGATCAGTCTTTTAAATGTGGTAATGTTTGGTGTAGCTTTTACCAAGAGAATGTCCTGTATTCTGGGGATGCATCAGTGGCCTCCTCTCCCCCAAATTGCTGCCTGGAAGTCTGAGCTCGCCAGTTCAAATCCCCTGATGCCTTTTAGATAAAGGGAAATTAAAATGTCAAAACTAGTCAGCTTTTTTAAAACTGGTTTGGATAGGAACAATGTATCCTTCAAGCAGTCAAGTTTATTCTTCTGACAGATAGGATATATCTTTAAAAGTTTGGATCAGAGTAACTAAACAGACTAGATGGGCCAATTGGTCTTTGTCTACCATCATCTACTATGTTACAGTTACAATAAATGCTTTGTTTTGTTATTGTTGCAGTTCAGAATAGTGCAAATTAAAATGTAATAGTGTATAATAGTTTTAAGGGAGGAAAATAACATAGTAGCCTTTGACTTACTGAATGCTTAATTTACTTTCTGATAAAATAAGCACTAAAAAAAATCCCTGTCATGCTTTTTATGTATTCAATGTTTTCATAGGAATCCACCCTAAAAAGTGTCCTGAGTGCCTTATGGAACTTGTCAGCACATTGCACTGAGAATAAAGCTGACATTTGTGCTGTGGATGGTGCTCTTGCATTTTTAGTTGGCACATTAACTTACCGGAGCCAAACGAATACTTTAGCCATCATTGAAAGTGGGGGAGGAATACTACGTAATGTTTCTAGTTTGATAGCTACAAATGAGGACCACAGGTAGGTGTGCAGTTTTGATATACTGTTAAAAATCATAGTTCATGGGTCTTGAAAACTTGAAATATCCAACAAAAGATTCCCACTGACAACATAAATGAACAATGATTAGCAATCAAGCTTTGCACGTGACTGTATGGTCTGTCTTAGTTTCTGATCTTTCATATTGCAAAGGTATTTTCCCCAGGTAAATCAATACATTATTGTATTGTTCTGTCTCTTAACAGAAAAAAAAACACAGGCATTATGTGCTGTTTCAGTAAAGATCAGTCATAACATTGAACCCCATTGTGTTTATTTAAATCAATAGCTCCCCATTGGAAATACAATATACTACTATATTAAACTTTGTCTGTGGCTGTATATCATAATAAAGTGGTAATATTGATAGGGGTGGGAAGGCTACCCTGTTATAAGCTGATGGTGAAGAAAAGGCACATACAGAATTGAGCTGTGATTTCACAACGCTAGTTATACAAACATCTCTACTGTGAGACTGATGGGGCATAGTGACTTTTGAATATTTTATTTCCTTGAAAATATTTTGTCAGAATTGAGCTCAGATTTTTCAGAAGTCGAGATCTGCCAACAGTTTGATTTCATCATAATCCTGATCCTGGCTGCAGCAGTTAGATAGAGCAGTGAACAATAAATACCTACAAATGGAACATCTTATGTTGGGAGATTACTGGGCTGGTTTGTTTTGGGGGGGGGGGGGGGGGGGGGTTGTATAAAAAGCCCTTTACTGCCTGACTTATGAAACATAAGATAGCCTAGAAAAGTAGGCTTGCTTTGGGGTAGATACATGCTGGCTGATTGATTTTTTTTTCCCCCCCTTTTTTATGGAAGGAAAAGGAAGCTCATTCCAATTCTATTTCTGAGCAAATTTGACTATCTGTACCTATGATGTTTTAGGAAACTGTGGTCCTGATTGCCTAAGACTTTTTCTCCATGCTGTGTCTGTAGGAAGAATTATTAGTAAATCAGGCCCTATGTCAGCTTTAGCTGGGCAATAAGGAGTTATTTTAGATCCTTTGATTTTATTCCAACTAAGTGGTGAGAGGAAGGCAGTGAAGGAAGATGATTGTGAAGCAAAATGCACAAGATTTGTTTGTCATTATCTGATTACTCATTGTAGTGAAGCACTAAGTTATATTAATGTGATTGTGGGGAGTGAAGGATTGCTCTATTAACAAAGAGTGATTGTAATTTGTAATACCCCTCGCCTCTAGTCTGAAGCGCCTCTGGCATCATGCTGCATTCAAGGAACATGGCTGAACTTCCTGCAGTTCCTGAGCCCTTTTATAGGGCCCGATGATTGGACTTCCTGTGACATGCACAGGTGTCATCACATTCTGCCTAGTATAAAGGGAAGCTCAGAGGCAGTGCTCATTGTTTCAGCGTGTTTCTCCCTTGTTCCTGGTTTGTTCCTGTGTGTTTCTGCCTTGATCTTGTTTTTGTTTGTGTGTCTTCGCCCAGCCTTGTTCCAGCCTTGCATGCTGCTGTGTGTTCTGTTGTGTTTCTCAACCTGGCCTGATTTCTCATTGGCCTGATCTCAACTTGGACCTTGACTTTCCATTGCTTTCTACCTGCCTCAACCTTAGCCTGGATCTTGACTCTGCTTTGCTCTCTGTCTGCCTCAACGTGAACCTGGCCACCAACCTTTCTTCTACCTTTCTCAAACCCTGTCTAGAAAGTCCTGCTGGCCGCCAGAACATGCAGGTTCAACCCAAAGAGGGGAGGTGGCTGGTCAGGTAGTAGATCTAGTCTCGTGGCATATTAGCTGCCACCTGTTACGGCCTATCTTGTGCTCACACAAAATAGGCTGTATGTCGCTTTATGACATCTTGAGTATTCCGATGGGTATGATTATGGATCTGAATATTTCTCCGATGAGGAGAAATTGACAAGTCTTCCCTCCAACCTATCTCCTCCAAATAAGGACTTCTCCTTTGCCAATTTTATTTAGAGAGTGGCAAAATCCATTCCTTTTAATTTATAGAAAGCAAATGAGTCTAGAAATGAAATGTACATCCTTCAATTTTTAGAAGCTCCTTAAAAAAAAAAAATTGTGGCCATCCCAGTTTACGAGATCCTTCACATAGGGCAGATGAGGTTGTAGGAGAACCCCCTCTCTGTGGCTCCTGTTAACAAGAAGATGGATAAGAACATCATAAGAACATGCCATACTGTCAGACCAAGGGTCCATCAAGCCCAGCATCCTGTTTCCAACAGTGGCCAATCCAGGCCATAAGAACCTGGCAAGTACCCAAAAACTAAGTCTGTTCAATGCTACTTTTGCTAGTAATAGCAGTGGCTATTTTCTAGGTCATCTTAATTAATAGCAAATAATGGACTTCTCCTCCAAGAACTTATCCAATCCTTTTTTTAAACATAGCTACACTAACTGCACTAACCATATTCTCAGGCAACAAATTCCAGAGTTTAATTGTGCATTGAGTGAAAAAGAACTTTCTCCGATTAGTTTTAAATGTTCCACATGCTAACTTCAAGGAGTGCCCCCTAGTCTTTCTATTATCTGAAAGAGTAAATAACTGATTCACATTAACCCGTTCTAGACCTCTCATGATTTTAAACACCTCTATCATATCTCCCCTCAGCCATCTCTTCTCCAAGCTGAAAAGTCCTAACCTCTTTAGTCTTTCCTCATAGGGGAGCTGTTCCATTCCCCCTATCATTTTGGTAGCCCTTCTCTGTACCTTCTCCATCGCAATTATATCTTTTTTTGAGATGCAGTGACTAGAATTGTACACAGTATTCAAGGTGCAGTCTCACCATGGAGTGATACAAAGGCATTGTGACATTTTCTGTTTTATTCACTATTCCCTTTCTAATAATTCCCAACATTCTGTTTGCTTTTTTGACTGCCGTAGCATATTAAACCGATTATTTCAATGTGTTATCCACTATGACGCCTAGATCTCTTTCTTGGGTGGTAGCTCCTAATATGGAACTTAACATTGTATAACTATAACATGGGTTATTTTTCGCTATATGCATCACCTTTATCCACATTAAATTTCATCAGCCATTTGGATGCCCAATTCTCTAGTCTCAGAAGGTCTTCCTGCAATTTATCACAATCTGCTTGTGATGTAACTACTCTGAACAATTTTGTATCTTCTGCAAATTTGATTACTTCACTTGTCATATTTCTTTCCAGATCATTTATAAATATACAAGCCGTTAAGCCCGTTAAAACGGGCTACATTAACATTTTTTTTGGATCATTTCCTTCCCCCTCATTCTCCCTCCCACCTCCCCCACTCTCTCCCCTCTCCCCTCAGTCACTCCTCTCTCTCCCCCCCTCCCTCCTCCCCTCAGTCACTCCCCCCTCCTCCCTCCTCCCTCCCTCAGTCACTCCTATCTCCCCCTCCCCCAGTCACTCCCCTCAGTCACTCCTCCCTCCCCCTCCCCCCAGTCACTCCTCCCTCCCCCCCTCAGTCAGTCACTCCTCTCTCCCCCCTCCCCTCAGTCACTCCTCCCTCCCTCCCCCCCTCAGTCACTCCTCTCTCCCCCCTCCCCCCAGTCACTCCTCTCTCCCCCCTCCCTCCAGTCACTCCTCTCTCCCCCCTCCCTCCTCCCCTCAGTCGATCTCCCCCGAAGACCCGGAGCAGCGGCCCGAAGACCCGGAGCGGCGGGAGCGGCGGCACCGGCCCGAAGACCCGGAGCGGCAGGAGCGGCGGCCCGAAGACCCGGAGCGGCGGCGGCATGCGCGCGAGGGAGGGACAGACGGAAGGAAGGAAGTCTGTCCCTCCCTCGCGCGCATGCCGCCGCCGCTCCGGGTCTTCGGGCCGCCGCTCCTGCCGCTCCGGGTCTTCGGGGCGGTGCCGCCGCCGCTCCGGGTCTTCGGGCCGCCGCTCCGGGCCTTCGGGCCGCCGCTCCGGGTCTTCGGGCCGCCGCTCCTGTCGCTCCGGGTCTTCGGGCCGGTGCCGCCGCTCCGGGTCTTCGGGCCGCCGTTCCGGGTCTTCGGGCCGGTGCCGCCGCCGCTCCGGGTCTTCGGGCCGCCGCTCCTACAGCGCCATTTTTATTTTTAAGAGGCACACTGTGACCGACGTGCTCGCATGCGCGGTAGAGCTGCTCTCTACTGCGCATTTGCGGCACGTCGGTCAACCTTCGTTTAATAGGTTGATTGAAAAGTACGGGTCCCAATACAGATCCCTGAGGCACTCCACTGCCCACTCCCTTCCACTGAGAAAATTGTCCATTTAATCCTACTCTTTGTTTCCTGTCTTTTAGCCAGTTTGTGATCCACGAAAGGACATTGCCACCTACCCCATTACTTTTTACTTTTCCTAGAAGCCTCTCATGATGTGATTATATCAGGTCCAGAAGGCGCCAGGATTTGAAAAGCAGCAGCTGCCCCACCAATCTGTGGTGGTCAAATCCACTCTTGAGAGTCAGAAGGTCCAAGACCCATTACTTGATGCCTCTGTGGAAGGAATCTCTGATCTTAGACACTAAAGTGTTTCAGTGCCCGTATAATGTCCTACCATCTCTTTATAGCCCAGTATTTGTGGGGCATTTTGAAGAAGATAAGGGGAGCAGCTCCCTCAAGAGCAGCGTGAGAACTTCATCACAGGACAGCAGTGTGGAGTCTGGAAAACACATTGTCAGATCGACCTTTGATGTTTTCAAGATAGCATTGAGATTCTCTGCAGTGGGGATTGGTGCATGCAGATTAACTTGGCAATGGGTCTCAGACCATTGATCTGATGCTAGGGAAGATGTACCCTGCAAAGGAGAGAATCTATTCAGCGATAAGGACAAAGAAGCATTGGCTCAAATCAAAGACTATTGAGCAACACTTAAGAACTCCTCCAACAGACCCATTAGAGAAGCGTACAGAGAATATCTACAGGTACCACACACCAATACCACCCAACATATAACATTGAGAGATCGGGCCTTCTCCACAGCAGGTCCTCCACTATGGAACTCAATCCCCTTAGAATTACGACAAGAACCATGTCTTCCAACCTTCAGGAAAAGACTTAAAAAATGGCTGTTCAAGAAAGCCTTACTGATTCTCTTCCTTCAAATGCAGCAAGACTGATCATAATCCTTTAAACTGATCCAGACTTTACCAATTACTGCAACGTTCTACTTCTTGTTAAACCTCTATCTTTCCTCTTGTTCTTCTCCCAGTTAGATTCATTCCTGTTTATTGTAACTTATTTTTCTATGCACTTGTTTTAAATTGTAAAGTATACTCTCTTGTTATAGTTATGTACGTTATAATGTATTGCTCACCCCTTGTTTTATGTAAACCGGCATGATACGAACTTCCGTGAATGCCGGTATAGAAAAACACAAATAAATAAACCTTTCCGCTGCCTCTCCAGATCCACCCTCCTCAACTAAGAGGTTTCCAAGTAGTGCACAGAGGATACATTTGTCAAGGCCTAGATTTAAAACGCTTACCCCAGCGGGTCCACCTGGCCGACCACACGGCTCACCTCGTCCCTCGTCGAGCCTCCTCCGTCTGCAGCTGTGCTCCGCCCCGATCTTCACCCGGCCAATCAGGGACTCTTCAAACAGCCAATCAGGCTGTCCCTACCGGGCCTTTAAAGTTTCAGCTACTGCCGGCGCCGCGCACCGAGCATCGCACGCCGAAGGTGCGCGACAAAGGGGCCCGCCCCTTTGTGCGCCCCTTCGTGCAGCACCTGAGGAAAGCCCTGACCCCATCTCGCGCCTGACTTTGCAATTTCCTCCAGGAACCACAATCACCGACTCAGACTGCAACCAAACACCAAACTACAACAAACACCGAATCAGACTGAAACAGACTACATAGCACAAGCTGGGTGACAACTTCGACAACAATCACTACTCAAACCACACCAGCAATCAGTACAAACTCTCATACAAACAAATTAGTTACCATGTACACATTCACTGTTCCAATCATTTATAACCAAAAGAGACACTTCATAAAAAACCCTACCATACCAAATCTCATCCAAAAAAGAATTATTCCTATCATGACATCGCCATTAAACCAACTGTTGGGCCTCACACTTTTATCCCTTACCCTTATCAATGCGCAATCTCTCTCAAAAAAAACACATCTCCTTGATGACTACCTAACAGACTCAAAACCAGACATATTTGCAATCACAGAAACATGGATGAAACCCGAAGACACAGCACTAATAAACCAACTCCCCTCACACGAATACGACTTCTTTTCCATTCCAAGACCAAAAAAAGAGGCGGCGGTCTCCTTCTAGCAGCCAAAAAACAACTGGGGCTTTCTCTAAAGATCTCGAACTCATCCACCACCCTTGAACTAGCTATATTCAAATCTAAATCACTCCAAATTGGCCTCATTTATGCCCCACCAGGAAACTTGGAATCGGACCCATCACCGCTCATTGAATTACTAGCCAAACATATCAACTCGGATGCACCCGCTATAATAATGGGAGATTTCAACCTCCATGTGGATAAAACTCCACAAACCTCCAGTTGCCAATCCTTCTTAACCACTCTTAATCACATGGGTTTCAAACAAATTATTAAAGGCCCAACTCACAAAGCAGGCCACACACTGGACTTAATTTTCATAAATGAAAGCTTTACCCCTGCATCATCTACGACTTGCTCCCCAGTACCATGGTCAAGACCACATGCTGGTATCCATAACTCTAAAGCACTCCCAACCCATCACCCTACCATCACAAAAAACCACTTACCAATTCAGGAAATTATGCAATCCTGAAACCCTTAGCCCACATCTCTCTTCTGCTCTAGAACACCTAGACTTCACAGATGCTACCTCTGCCACAACATCCTGGACTAAAATAACCAAGAAAGTAGCAGACCTCATGTGCCCTCTAACTTCCAAAAGTAACCATACAAAATCGAACAACAGGAAACCTTGGTACACCCCACAACTTAAAACCCTTAAACAAGAACTAAGACGGCTGGAACGCTTATGGTGAAAAAACCCTTCAGCTTCCAACCTGGGGGCTTTCAAATCACTCATGCAACGTTACAGAATATCCATTCTACAAACAAAAAGAGACTTTGTCTCCCAAAAAATTCACCATTTCATATTCAACCCTAAAGCACTTTTCAATATCGTCTCATCCCTCCCCAAATCACCCATTTCCATCCCGGATGATCAAGCAGCCAGCAAAGCCTCAGAACTAGCCACATTTTTCAAGAAAAAAATCACCGATCTGATCAAACCATTAAACACCAACAACGCCACCCTTCCTCCGTCATCCTATTCAACACATATTCATCTGAACACGAGTCTTGAATCCTTCGAACTGACTTCTTCACTTGAGATCGAATCAATCCTTAAGAAAATCAAACCGGCATCTCACCCCTCAGATGCTATACCTACAAATCTACTAATCGCCAGTTCAAAAACCATCGCCAAACCTATCTCAAACATCATAAACTGCTCCCTAATGCAAGGACTAGTCCCCGATCCACTGAAACTCGCTATTCTAAAACCACTTCTAAAAAAGCCAAACTTATCCCCAGATGACCCTGCCAGCTATCGTCCGATCGCTAATCTCCCCTTCATTTCCAAAATTTTAGAAAAAATAGTTAACAAACAACTTTCAGAGTACCTCGAAGACAACAATATTCTATCCGCCTATCAGTTCGGCTTCCGAAAAGCTCGTAGTACAGAATCTCTCCTAATCTCCTTAACAGACACTATCCTACTAAATCTTGAAAAAAAAACAAACCAGTCTACTCATTCTCCTTGATCTTTCTGCTGCATTTGATACCGTCAACCACCTAACACTACTGGATAGGCTATCCGACATTGGAATCAAAGGCACGGCTCTGAACTGGTTCAAGTCATTTCTATTCAACAGATCCTACAAGGTCAAAGTCAACAATAACGAATCACACCCCGTCCATGCATCCATGGGAGTTCCGCAAGGATCCTCATTATCCCCAACCCTCTTCAACATTTATCTTCTACCACTCTGTCAGCTCCTTTCCAAACTAAACCTAACCCATTACATCTACGCAGATGATGTACAAATTATTTATTCCGGTGACCGAATCCTTGCAAAAATCACTAGAATTCTGGAACAGCTGCTTACAATCTATCAACAACCTACTCACGAGCCTCAATTTGATCCTCAATTCCAATAAAACAGAAATACTCCTTATCACCCAAGACGGCAACCAGACAATAACTAACACCACCACTACAAGACAAACACCCTTCTCTTCTCAAGTCAGAAACCTTGGAGTCATAATGGACAATCAACTCAACCTCAAGAAATTTATCAATAATACCACAAAGGAAGGTTTCTTCAAATTGCAAGTCCTAAAAAGGCTCAGACCGCTTCTACACTTCCAAGACTATCGTGCAGTCCTACAGTCTATCATCTTCTCGAAAATAGACTACTGCAACTCCCTGCTACTCGGACTCCCAGCTAACACTTTAAAACCACTACAGATCCTCCAAAACGCCACAGCCAGGATACTTACAAAAACCAACAAAAGAGACCATATTACCCCCATTTTAAAAAATCTGCACTGGCTCCCGATCAAGTTCAGAATCTCTTACAAAATACTCACCATCATTCACAAACATATCCACAAGCTCATCCCACTGGAACTCAACATCCCTCTTCGAATTCTTATTCCCAATAGACCAGTGAGAACAGCTTACAGGAATACCCTCATTGCCCCAGCCATCAAATCCACTTTAAATAAACGAACTCTGTCCAAAGCAGGCCCACAACAATGGAACTCGTTACCCGCTGCACTCCGACAGGAACTATGCCCAATCACCTTCAAAAAGAGACTCAAAACTTGGCTGTTCGAGCAAGCTTTCAATCTAGGCCAATAATCTACCACCACTCTTTGCCTTCCTTAGTTATTATGTCTTCCTCAGAATACTCCAACACCGTCTCTCCAATTAGCATTAGCAGCTGATCTTCTTGCAGACTGTCTAGTTTCCGATCACCATCTGTTCTTGTTTTAGATGTTTCAAGGACACTATGTCTTGCCGGTTTCCCAAAATACCACTCGTTTTATTGTTCATTTATATGGTAATAACAGCCTCCCAGTTTATTTGTTCCAAGTTATATTATCCTTGTTATATGTAACAGCATTCTTACATGCAAGTTAATGTTAATATGTAAACCGAATTGATTTGTAACTCTGCTACATGAATTTCGGTATATATAAATGCTAAATAAATAAATAAATTGGGGAGAATATCTTTCCTTTGCCCCCTCTATCCAGTCAGCAGCAGGGTCCTCATCCCAGGCAGCAGAGGGCCCCAAAACCACACCCAGCATCTCAGCCAAAACATGGGACAGGGTTTTGACTGAATTGCAGAGAATATCGCTCAGATCGCAGTATGCATTCCAAAGGACCTGCCTTTTGGAGGCAGGTTGAGATTTTACATAGACTGTTGGCCCAGTATAATTTTGGACACGTGGCTCCTCTGCATAATAAAGAAAAGGTACAGTCTTATACCTATTGAATATTCCTCCAAATCATCCACCGGAAATACATATGGGGCCAAATTTTAAAAGGTGCGCGCAGGCGTAGATTTGTTCGCGCAACCCGGCGCGAACAAATCTACACCCGATTTTATAACATGCCGCGCAGCCTTTCTCCGTTCCCTCCACCTTCCCCCACCTTCCCCTACCTAACCCGCCCCCCAGCCCTACCTAGAACCTCCCCCTTACCTTTGTTGGTTAAGTTGCGCTGGTCGATGGCCGGCCCGCCATCCCGGGCACAGTGGCAAATGGCCGCTGAAACTGGAGGCTCCGACCACGCCCTTGGACTGCCCTGGACCGCCCACTCCCCGCCCCTTTTTGCAAGCCCCAGGACATATGCGTGTCCCGGGGCTTGCGAGCTCCGCCAAGCTTATGCAAAATAGGCTTGGCGCGCGCAAGGGCAGATTTTCTCGGGTTATGCGCATAGCCTTTGAAAATCTACCCCCATGGTGTAGGAACTCTGGAAAAAGGAGCTTTCCTCCTTCTTAGTGTTAGCGCTCTCCTCCTCCAGGGGGGAGGAGTCGGCACTCTGCTGTCACTCACCCCGCCGGGAGGATGGAGTAGCAACTGTTCTGCTTTTCTCTTGAAAGGAGGAGGAGTAGCAATCTGTCATGATCTGCTCCTCCAGAAGGGAGGAGTTAGCTATCTGTAGTGCTGACCCCGCCAGGAGGGCAGCGTTAGTAATCTGTAGCGAACTACTGTTAGATGCTCCTTACTGCATAGTTTACTAATCTCTGTCCACAGGGCTATCTTGCTGTATTGTAAACAGCTATGCTGAACATTTAAGAATGGCTTGAAGGTGTGATTGTTAATAAATGCAGAGACAGGACTGCATGTAGAGCACAAATGTCACTTGGGAAAGTCAGTGTATTATGGGAACAGTTAAATGATAATGATAGTGTTTGAAGTAGCAATTATGTATTGTTGAACGTGAAACATTACAAGTGAAAAGTATGTCTTGAGGGGAATTTTATTTTTAAGGAACCCTTGTACTTTGACTAAACAATACACATTTTTTACCTTCATTGTTCTTCCAGAAGTAAATTGAGGCAATTTAGATCATCTAGACTACTCTGCCTAACTCTCTCCTCCTTACTTGTTTCCTATTATCATTTGAATAATCAGCTTCTTACTGTTTTAACATATAAAATGCTTAATTGAATTAAAAAGTCAGTTAAAATATTTGAAAAAGTGCAAGGATTTATAATAATTGTTTCTTTGTATTTCAATTTACAGGCAAATATTGAGAGAGAACAACTGTCTACAAACGTTGTTACAGCACTTAAAATCTCATAGCTTGACAATTGTCAGTAATGCTTGTGGGACACTCTGGAACCTATCTGCACGAAATACAAAGGATCAAGAAGCACTGTGGGATATGGGAGCAGTCAGCATGCTCAAAAACCTCATTCATTCAAAGCACAAAATGATAGCCATGGGCAGTGCTGCAGCTTTGAGAAATTTGATGGCAAATAGACCTGCAAAGTATAAAGATGCCAATATTATGTCCCCAGGTTCAAGCTTGCCATCCCTTCATGTTAGGAAGCAAAAAGCACTAGAAGCAGAACTTGATGCTCAGCATTTATCAGAGACTTTTGACAACATTGATAATTTAAGCCCCAAAACATCTCATCGTAATAAGCAGCGACACAAGCAAAATCTGTACAGTGAGTATGTTTTAGATTCAAGTCGACATGAAGAAAGCATTGGCAGACCAGAGAGTTTTAATACTGGTAACGTGACAGTACTTTCATCATATTTAAACACTACAATGTTGTCTGGCTCTTCATCTTCCACTAGAGGAAATCAAGAAAGCTCTAGGTCAGAAAAGGACAGAAGTTTGGACAGAGAGCGAGCAGTGGCAATGAGTGGCTATCACCCTGCACCTGAAAATGCTGGAAATACTTCCAAACGAATTGGAATTCAGATGCCGTCTTCTGCTGTTCAAATTGCCAAGGTTATAGAAGAGGTGTCAAGTATGCATATCCCCCAAGAAAACAGAAGTTCTGGATCCACAACAGAAATGCACTGTTTAACAGAAGAAAGGACTGCTCTAAGAAGGACCTCTACTACCCACTCTCACTCAAACACTTACAGCTTCACAAAAGCTGAAAATCCAAGTAGGACTTGTCCTATACCTTATGCAAAGATTGAATATAAGAGAGCTTCAAATGATAGCTTGAATAGTGTCAGTAGTAGTGATGGCTATGGTAAACGAGGTCAAATGAAACCTTCTATTGAATCATACTCTGAAGATGATGAAAGTAAATTTTGTAGTTATGGACAATATCCAGCAGACCTAGCCCACAAAATACACAATGCAAATCATATGGATGACAATGATGCAGAGCTAGATACACCAATAAATTATAGTCTTAAATATTCTGATGAACAGTTGAACTCCGGAAGACAGAGCCCCACACAAAATGAAAGATGGGCAAGGCCCAAACATGTAATAGAAGATGAAATAAAACAAAATGAACAGAGACAATCGAGAAGTCAAAATGCAACTTACCCAGTATACAATGAAGGTAGTGATGAAAAATGTATGAAGTTCCAGGCACATTTTGGACCATCAGAATGTGTGTCTCCTTATAGGTCAAGAGGGCCTAATAATGCAGAGCAAAGTAGAGGAGGCACTAATCATGGATTGAATCAGGTTAATCAGACCCTGTGCCAAGTTGATGATTATGATGATGATAAGCCAACCAACTACAGTGAGCGTTATTCCGAAGAAGAACAACATGAAGATGAAGATGATAGACAAACCAATTACAGCACTGAATATACTGAAGATAAGCACCATATAGATCAGCCTATTGATTACAGCCTGAAATATTCAGCAGATGTTCCTTCATCATCACAGAAGCCATCTTTTACTTTCTCAAAACTTTCATCAGCACAAAACAAATCAGCAGATATCATCTCCTCAAGTAATGGGACTACTTCCACCCCTTCAACTAGGTCCAACAGACCAAAACAACTTCATCCAAGCTCAGCACAGAGTAGAGGAGGACAGACCCAGAAACAATCATCTTGCAAAGCTCCTTCCATTAACCAAGAAACCATGCAGACATATTGTGTAGAAGACACGCCAATATGTTTTTCCAGATGTAGTTCTTTATCGTCATTGTCATCAGCTGAAGATGAAATAGGACGTGATCAGGTCACATGTGTTACAGATACTGGCAGCACTCTTCAAATAGCAGAGATGAAAGAAAATAGTGAAACCATAAATAATGAAAACACAAATGAAACTCGATCAGCATCGCAGCATATTCGAACTAAGGTAAATAGACTGCAGACATCTAGTTTATCTCCCAATGATTCATCCAGACACAAAGCTGTTGAATTTTCCTCTGGTGCCAAGACACCATCAAAAAGTGGTGCTCAGACTCCTAAAAGCCCTCCAGAACATTATGCTCAGGACACTCCACTAATGTTTAGCCGATGTACATCTGTAAGTTCATTAGATAGTTTTGAGAGTCATTCAATTGCTAGCTCTGTTCAGAGTGAGCCTTTGAGTGGAATGGTAAGTGGTATTATAAGTCCCAGTGACCTTCCAGATAGCCCTGGACAAACAATGCCACCAAGTAGAAGTAAAACACCACCACCTCCTCAAGCTCTCCAGATAAAGAAAGATACAACTAAAAATAAAGTGCCTAATATTGCTGAGAAAAGAGAGTCTGGCCCAAAACGATCCACTATAAATGCAGCAGTTCAGAGAGTTCAAGTGCTTCCTGATACTGATACGCTGTTGCACTTTGCTACTGAAAGTACACCTGATGGGTTTTCTTGTGCATCAAGTTTGAGTGCGCTCAGTCTTGATGAACCATATATACAGAAGGATATAGAACTGAGGATTATGCCTCCTGTGCATGAGCATGACCATGGAAGTGAAATAGATTCTGAAAAGACTGAAGACAAAAACTATTTCCAAGAGAAAAAGGTAGAGAAGCCTTCTGAACCTGAAAAAGACATTCTGGATGACTCGGATGATGATGATATTGACATTCTGGAAGAATGTATCATTTCAGCTATGCCTACACAATCTTCAAGAAAAAACAAGAAACCTTCACAAACCTCTGCTTCAAAAATACCTCCACCTGTAGCTAGGAAACCAAGCCAACTGCCAGTTTATAAACTACTTCCCTCACAAAACAGACTGCAGTCTCAAAAACATGTTAGCTTTACTCATTCAGATGATATGCCACGGGTGTATTGTGTTGAAGGCACACCAATAAACTTTTCAACTGCTACATCACTAAGTGATCTTACAATAGAATCACCACCAAACGAATCTGCAAATGCAGAAAATGTTAAAATGGGACATCAGTCTGGTCAGTTTGAAAACAGAGATACCATTCCTACAGAAGGCAGAAATACAGATGATACAGATACAAGAAATAATTCATCTGTTACTGTGCCAGGACTGGATAATAAAACAGAAGAAGGTGACATTCTTGCAGAGTGCATTCATTCTGCCATGCCGAAAGGGAAAAGTCACAAACCTTATAGGGTCAAAAAGATAATGGATCAGATTCAACATGGTTCTGTTTCTTTATCTGGAAATAGTAAAAATCCACAAGAGAATGAAAGAAAGAAGCCAACATCCCCAGTAAAACCAATGCCCCAAAGTACTGAGTACAGAGCACGTACAAAAAAAAACATAGAGACAAAGAACAGTTTTGGATGTGAAAGGCCTTACTCAGATCTTAATAAAGATTCCAAGAAGCAAAACCTTAAAAATAAAGATGTTCAGGAAAAACTTCTAAATAATGAAGAACGTGTACGAGGAAGCTTTGCACTTGATTCTCCACATCATTATACACCGATTGAGGGTACACCTTATTGTTTCTCACGGAATGACTCCTTAAGTTCTCTAGAATTTGATGATGATGATGTTGACCTTTCAAGAGAAAAAGTGGAATTAAGAAAAGGAAAACAAGTTAAGGAAACTGGTGCTGAAGCTAATGAGAACATAGAACAGTCTTCTTCAATTCAGCAATCAACAGGTAGGACACAACCTAGTCAGAAACACCCCACAGGTAAAGGACAACCTAAAACTTTGACACTGAAGCAAAAATCTTTTCCACAATCTAAAGAAATCCATGATAGAGGAGCAGCTACTGATGAAAAGGTGCAGAATTTTGCCATTGAAAATACTCCTGTTTGTTTTTCTCGTAACTCATCCCTAAGCTCTCTCAGTGATATTGACCAAGAAAACAACAATAAAGAAACAGAGCCTGAAAAAATAACTGAACACCTGGATCCACAGATAACAAGTAGACCGCAAATTTCAGGTTATGCTCCTAAATCCTTTCATGTTGAAGATACACCTGTATGTTTCTCTAGAAACAGTTCCCTTAGTTCTTTAAGTATTGACTCTGAAGACGACCTTTTGCAGGAATGTATCAGTTCTGCTATGCCTAAGACAAAAAAGCCAACAAGAGCTAAGGGGGAAAATGAAAAGAACAATTTCAAATGTATGGATGGTATATTAGCAGAGGAACCAAATCTGATACTGGATTTAAGAGATTTACATAGCCCAGATTCAGAGCATGCTTTTTCACCTGATTCAGAGAACTTTGATTGGAAAGCAATTCAAGAAGGTGCAAACTCCATAGTTAGTAGTTTACATCAAGCAGCTGCTGCTGCTGCTGCATCACTTTCAAGACAGGGTTCATCAGACTCAGATTCAATCCTTTCACTAAAGTCTGGAATTTCTTTAGGATCTCCATTTCATTTAACACCAGACCAAGAAGAGAAAACATTTACTAGCAATAAAGGTCCAAGGATCTTGAAGCCAGGGGAAAAGAGTATTCTGGAAAATAAAGCAGAGTCAGAAAGTACCAAGAGCATTAAAGGAGGAAAGAAAGTATATAAAAGTATGATTACAGGAAAATCTCGTTCTAATTCTGATGTTTCAAGCCAGTTAAAGCAACCACAACAAACAAATATGCCTTCTATTTCCCGTGGTAGGACAATGATTCATATTCCAGGAGTTCGAAACAGTTCACCAAGTACAAGTCCAGTTTCAAAAAAAACGCCACCACCAAAAAACACAGTTTCCAAAAACCCCAATGAAAACCAAAATTCCACCAGTTCTCCAAGAGGAATTAAAACTGTGAAATCAGAGCCAAGTTCAGTGACCAGGCAACCATCTACACCAGGAGGTTCAAGTAAAGGGCCTTCTAGGTCAGGATCTAGAGATTCTACTCCCTCTAGACCTACTCAACAGCCATTAAGCAGACCAATGCAATCTCCAGGTCAAAACTCAATTTCTCCAGGAAGAAATGGAATAACCCCTCCTAACAAACTGTCTCAATTGCCAAGGACATCATCCCCTAGTATAACTTCAACTAAGTCTTCAGGCTCAGGGAGAATATCATATGCATCCCCAGGAAGACAATTAAGCCAGCAAAACCTAGCAAAGCAAACTGGTTTACCCAAGACTGCTAGTGGTATTCCAAGAAGTGAATCTGCTTCTAAGGGATTAAACCAAAGCCTCAGTAGCACTAGTTCCAGTAAAAAGGTGGAGCTATCCAGGATGTCTTCAACAAAATCCAGTGGAAGTGAATCTGATCGATCAGAAAGACCCACTTTAGTGCGCCAGTCCACTTTCATTAAAGAAGCCCCAAGCCCAACACTAAGGAGGAAGTTAGAAGAATCTGCTTCATTTGAATCACTGTCTTCCTCTTCCAGAGCTGACTCTCCCACAAGATCTCAAATACAGACACCAGTTTTAAGTCCATCACTTCCTGATATGTCTTTATCCACTCATTCATCTATCCAGGCAGGAGGTTGGCGTAAATTACCACCTAATTTGAACCCTTCTATAGATTATAGTGATGAAAGACCATTAAAGCGCCATGATATCACTCGCTCTCATTCAGAGAGCCCATCTAGGCTACCAATCAATCGATCAGGAACATGGAAGCGAGAACACAGTAAGCATTCGTCATCACTTCCTCGTGTTAGCACTTGGAGAAGAACTGGAAGTTCATCATCAATTCTATCAGCTTCTTCAGAATCAAGTGAAAAAGCAAAAAGTGAAGATGAAAAGCAGCATGCAAGTTCTTTTCCAGGACACAAGCAAACAAAAGAGAGTCAAGCACATGCAAAAGGGACTTGGAGAAAGATAAAAGAAAATGAAATTCCCCAAGTAATGAATAATCTTCCTCAGAATTGTTGCTCTGGTGCCTCAAATAGTGCTGACTCAAAGAATTTAGTTTTCCAGATGGCACCAGCTGTTTCTAAAACAGAAGATGTGTGGGTAAGGATTGAGGACTGCCCTATTAATAACCCAAGATCAGGAAAGTCACCTACGGGAAATACTCCCCCAGTTATTGACAATGTATCAGAACAGAAAATAGATGATAAAGAGTTAAAAGACATTCAGGGAAAACAAAATGCAGGAAATGGAAATGGAAATCTACCTTTTCGTCCAGTTGGTTTAGAAAATCGCTTGAATTTATTAATTCAGGCGGATATTCCAGACAGAAGGGAACTGAGATAAAATCTGTTATGAATAATCAACCTCTTGCACCAGAAACCAATGAAAATTCTGTTGCTGACCGTACTCCATTCAGCTCCAGCAGCTCAAGCAAACACAGCTCACCTAGTGGTGCAGTTGCTGCAAGAGTGACTCCTTTCAACTACAATCCAAGTCCTAGGAAGAGCAGTGTGGATAGTAGCTCAGGTCGGCCATCACAGATACCAACACCAGTTACTAACTCAACAAAGAAACGAGAATCAAAAACTGAAACCACAGAGTCCAATGGAACACAGAGTCCTAAAAGACATTCTGGGTCATACCTAGTGACCTCTGTTTAAAAGAACTTGAATGATGCATTACAAAACCTAATGTATTTGCAACTGTTATGTACAAATTTTGAGTTAATTGAAACTTAACAAGATGTTTGTAAATAGATTGATTCTTGTAGATGGTTCTTGTTATGGAAGCCATATTTGATAGGATACATTGTCTTCACTGGTGAATATATGGAATGGACATTTGGTTGATAGTTTGGAATAAAACCGGTAAAGCAAGTATATTTGTAAAGTGTTTTACATGTATTTAATTGGCATCCTCTACCATGATCCTTTACATTTCACTAGTCTTAAAATACAGTACACAAGATTCATTTATATTGCTGTATCAATAATTTCTAAACTACATCAGGGAAATTGGTATTACTTATGCAAAAAAGATACTGTTTTAGTTACATATGAATCCATCTAACCCTGTAATTAATCATATAACTGTGAAATTCACAGTAATGTTTCCCACTGAACAAGCTTTCCTGGCTTGCATATATTTTTTTTTTTTTTTGCATGAACAGAACTGGTGGTTACTTTATGAAGTAAGGAATAACATTTCTGTGGTCACATGATGTGCATAGCTCTGGTGTAACAATGTACACTATTTTGTTTGTGCTCTGCAAAAAATGAAAATGTGTAACTGTAAAACTTTGAACAAGCTTATTTTACCTGGAATAGATTTTTCTGAAGGTAGGTAGAATTTTGCTATGCTGTAACTTGTTGTATATTCTGGTATTTGAGGTGAGATGGCTGATCTTTTATTAATGAGACATGATGTCTCAACAGAAACTAAATGAACATTTCAGAATAAATTATTACCATATGTAAACTTCAGTTTGTGTTTTACTTATAAAATATTGGTGTTTTTCTTTAATCATTTTTCCATGCTCCTTCCTATATACCATATTTTTTCCTTGTACTATTAAAATATATAATAATTTTGAATTTGAAAAAAAATGTATTTGTAGCAGATCATTTTACCCTCATTGGTCTGCATAGCCTGAAGAAAGCTTGTTTTCTATGCTTATCAATTAAAGCATTGACTACTTAGTTGTTACTAAAAAAAAAAAGCTTTCATACAATTCAAGCCATTAAAAGCAAAATGTATTCCAGTACAGTAGGACTGGCATTGGTAAAACGTTTGTGTACAGCTGTTAGCATTTTTAATTAACCATTCCATTAATGAAATATCCCATTCTTTCTGGGTGAATTCTACAGAACTGAAGATCAAATTTGATTGATCTTGACTCAGAATTCAATGCATTGCCTGCAGATGTTAAGAGATTTATGATACTAGCTTGCAGTAAAGAGGATTCCCAGTGTTAGTTTTAAATTTGACCAGGCTTTGAACAGTACTTGTGTAATTAAGATGTGTTTTTGTTGGGGTCATGTGTCTTAAGTTTGCTTTCCATTGAAGCAGGTACTTGGTGCTGAAACAGTCATCTAAAGAAGCAATAATACCTATGTTCCTCAACAGCATCAAATCTATTGTTTCTGCTTCTTTCTCTGTTGCCCTCATTTCTTGAGAGCAACATACTATGTCTATCAGTAGCAACATGCTACTGATAGACATAATTTTGAATTGAAAGTCATTTTCACCAAGTAAATATACATCTGATTTTTGCATCTGCAAGCAAGCAAATTGATTAAATGTCAGTAATTTTGTGACTTTCATATTTACTTGCCATCTATATGCTGAATGCATTTTTCCAGGGAAATATTCTCAGAATTAAACTGTATTGTGTGTCAGTGGTGATTTTTTTCCTTCATTGATATAACAGCAGTGAAAACTTTCTTCAAGGTAAACATGCACCTAACTTTCCCATATTTTAAATTTACTAGGACTGAAAATATTTACATGTTTTAGCATTTGATGGAACATAGCTGATATTAGTGTTTGCACACAATTTGGTCAAAAGGAGACCCTGGTTCAGCATAACTCAAACTATCCTCATATTGAGATCAATCAGATGCCTAAGAGGTAATTTCCACATGTGACTCTTGCCCTTAAAGCTGGGTTTGAAGAGGTGACTGTAGAAAGAACATGCACAGCCCTTGGGAGTAGGAGGTCCCAGTCATTTCATGAAAACATTCACTAGGCTCAGAATACATGCACACGGGATTCTGGTGAAAAGTCGCAGTCTATTGCTAAGAGCCAAAGACTGTCACTGTGATAGCTGGGTTACATGGGAGGGAAGGGTAAAAATGGGGGTGTAAAGTATTGGGTAGCTGTAAATGAAAGCTTATGGTCCCATAGCCTTTAACACCATGTCCTCTGGGTGCACTAAGCCATGATGTTTTATCACAGGAGGGGTCCCACTGTGATAGTGGGGCCCCATCCCCAAAAAAGCATCACAGCTGTATGGTGAATTCTTTTGTCTCGCAGCCAAACACTGCGGGACAAAATAATGTGGCAAGCGGCCCTTTAACGCGATGGTGGCCCCAACCTTATGGGACAACCATCGCCTTAAAGGGCCAAAAGCCAAAAAACAAAATTTCAGCTAATGAGGAGGTTGAGCAGGGGTCAATGCTGACCCCCATCTCAACCCTTGGCCACCAGTGGAGACAGCCCCAACTCCCCCAAAATGTAAAAAAAACTTTTAAAGACCTGCGCAGCAATAGTGATACCCCCGGCCCTCCCTTCCCCAAAACACAGAAGTAAAATGTGGCCCCTGATCCCCCCCCTACCCCCCAAGTGTATTTGTAGGCATAAGCCATGGATGAGTATCTGTTGTATGGACAACACACCATCAAATTGAAACTATAGAAGCATAAAGGTAACCCTATAATTCATCTAATTGAGACCATGGAAGCTGAAAGTTAACTCCCTGATGCAGCCTCCCCTATTTGGAGGAGTTGGGAGCGGTAGTTCCTCTTCCTTCTGATGGCACGAGCCTTCATTCACAATTAGCTGGGGGATTTTTACCTCATTTTAATAGACCATTCCACTGATTCTAGTCTGGACATTGCAGCAACAGTCCTGAGGCCAGGACTAGTGCAACTTCCAGGACCCTTTATCATGGGCTCTAAATCCAGCCATCAGGTGTCACCCTTATTGATGACCATGATTCTCCTAGATCAAGCAGGATAGTATCCTCACATGTGGGTGACATCATCCGATGGAGCCTGGCACGGAAAACTTCAGTCAAAGTTTCTAGAAACTTTGACTGGCAGACTGAGCATGCTCAGCCTGCCGCTATCCGCGCATCCACACGAGGTCCCCCTTCAGTCTCTTTTCCGTGGTGCAGTTCCCTTGCGGTTGTGGAGCTCCAAACTCCTTCGAAATTGTTTTGATGTTTATCCTCGTCAGGTCCCCCTTCGCAGTCAGTGCCCTCCCATCTCGGTAGGTACCCCTTTTTTGGCTATTTTTTCGTTCTTCGTGATAGATTCCCGACCCTCTACACTATGGTGTCCGTCGGCCATCGACCACACGCCGGCCCTTTTTCAACGGCATCCGGTTTTCGACGGTGCCCCCCATTGCCCGCGGACCATATCCATAATGGATCCACACAAGGTCCGTGGGTGCCATTTGTGTGATAAAATTGAGAAGCTCTTCGGGACCCCGAAATCGTCGGCAATGCCTCGTCCCTCTCCATCAGTCCTGACCACTCAAGACTTCCAGGAGGAGTTGGACCTCAGGATGCAATCGGCGGTGCTCAAAGTGCTACAAAGCATTGAGCTGCCGGTGCCACTGGCCCCCACACCAGTGCTCGAGTCTCTGCCACTGATGATAGCACCTCTGCTAGAGTGTCTGGACATCCTTCTCGGCACCCTACCGACACAGCCGGTGCCTGAGAGGCTTTCAATGCCTCAGCGGCCACAGATGCCCTTCATCAGGAGCGATCCCGATCATTGGGTTCCCTGAGCCGCCGCCGATTTCTCACAGCTTGCCACGGCTGATACCCCCCTCATTGCCAGGGTTCTATCGGTGCTGTCTGTGCCCCCATGGCCTTTGGTGCTCTCGGGGCTCAGGCCAAATGTCTCTCTTGACCCTCACCTTCAGCACCCAGACCCCAGTAAGGTAGAAGGTCCTTATGACCCGTGGGAGCATTGACTCTAGGGACTCATCCTCTGAGTTCTCAGACGACCCTGTCTTGGAGCCTTCCCCTCCAGAGAAGCATCGTCATTCTCTGCCCAAAGACCTGTCGTTTATGGGCTTTGTAAGGGCAATGGCAGAAGCCATCCCCTTCCAGCTCCTTTCTGAGGAGGATACCCGTCACAAGATGCTGGAGGTTCTCCAATTAATCGATGCTCCCAAAGAAATCTTGGCAGTTCCTATCCAGCAACTCTCTGCCAGCCCCTCAGCTCCTCCACCAGGATACCCTCCAGGCCAGGATCTCACAAGCCTTTTTACCAGCTGAGGAAATGCTATCCTCCAGCTGCCCGTGCTCGCTTGCCTCGGACCAGTTCCAGGGGTCACAGCCGGCAACAACAGGCTCCAAGGACCCAACCAGCCCCCCCCCCAGCAGGCCCCATCTACGAGCTTTTTAACTGGCGGCGAGGGAGCACAAGCCAGACACCGGTTCCCCTGGCCTTCGATCTCCCTGTCGACAGCAGGCTCCTTTGCTTTGCCCACCACTAGGAGGCGATCACGACGGACCGATGGGTCCTCTCCATCGTCCACCAGGGCTACTGCCTGAATTTCAGCAGACTCCCAGGGACCGGTCCCCCATGTCCATCGTGGGGTTTGGCCGCCCATCAGGTCGTCCTTAAATCGGTACTCTCCGCCCTCCTTGCGGCGGGCACAGTAGAACTGGTTCCCCATGAACAGCAGGGCCACAGCTTCTACTCAAGGTACTTCCTCATTCCGAAGCGGAATGGTGGCATGCGCCCCATTCTCGACTCAGGGCGCTAAACAAGTTTCTCGTAAAAGAAAAATTCAGAATGGTCTCTCTAGGCACACTGATCCCGCTCCTCCGAAGAGGAGATTAGTTTTACTTCCTCATCCTGAAGGAGGCTTATGCACACATTGAGATTGTCCCCAACCACAGAAAGTACCTCCACTTTCTGGTGGGGAAGGCATATATTCAGTACAAAGTGCTGCCCTTTGGGCTGGCATCGGCCGCACACGTCTTCACCAAATGCTTGGCAGTGGTGGCTCCCTACCTCAGGCGCCACTCGGTCCATGTCTTTCCATATTTGGACGATTGGCTAATCAGGAGCAACTTCCGCTCCGGGGTCTTGCAAGCGCTGGCCCTAACTGTTCAGACCCAGCATACGGTGGGTTTTGTCATCTTCTTCCCCAAGCCGCACCTCTGTCAGTCTCCATAGCTTGACTTCATAGGTGCCAGGTTGGACACAGCACAAGCGAAAGCTTTCCTGCCCAAGGACTCGCAACAGCAAGAGGGTGCCAGCCCGCCTCCTGCTCTGCCTGCTGGGTCACATGGTGGCTTCCGTCCATGTAACCCCCTTTGCCCGCCTCCACATGAGGTACCCTCAGTGGGCCTTATGGTCCCAGTGACGGCAAGCATCCCAGGATCTAGAGGCTCCAAGCAAGGTCTCAGATCCCCTCCGACTCTCCCTGGCCTGGTGGGAAGTCCTCCCCAATTTGGAGAGCGGGCTCCCTTTTCAACCAGCGTCTCCCCAGGTGACCCTGATGCCTCACCTCAGGGGTGGGGGGCCCACATGGACAGCCTACGTACTCAGGGCCTCTGGACTGCAGCCAAAGTTTGATGCCAGATAAACTTCCTGGAGCTGTGGGCAATCCGGTATGCCCTGTGGGCCTTCCAAGATCAGTTGTCATCCAAATCCTGATCAGGACGGACAACCAGGTGGTGATGTGGTACATCAACAAGCTGGGCGGCACGGGCTCGTTCCTCCTCTGTCAGGAGGCAGTGCAGGTCTGGGAGTGGGCCCTCTCCAGGGGGATGTCTCTGCAGGCCACCTACCTGCCGAGTCACCTCAACACATTGACGGACTGCCTCAGTCGGTCCTTCCAGCCACACGAGTGGTCCCTGAACCCTGCAGTGGCGGCTGGCTTGTTCTGCTGCTGGGGTGCGCCGGACATGGACTTATTTGCTTTCCTTCTCAAACACAAGGTGAGCAGATTCTGCTCCCTGTTACCAGGGAAGGGCCATCTAGCCTGCGATGCCTTCTCCCTTCACTGGGGGCGGGATCTCCTGTACACGTACCCCCTTATCCCGCTCCTCTTGAGGACTCTGCTGAAGCTCCAAGAGGACGGAAGGACCATGATCCTAGTGGCACCCTCCTGGCCAAGGCAGGTGTGGTTCCCTCTCCTCCAGGACCTGTCCATGTGTGTGCCTATCTCGCTGGGGACAGTACCCAACCTCATATAGCAGAACCAGAGCACCCTGCGCCACCCGAATCTCCGGGTCCTGGCCTTCACGGCGTGGATGTTCAGTCTCTGCAGCTCTCGGATGGTATGTCCCATGTCTTGATTGAGTCCCAGAAGCCTTCCACCAGGAAATCTTACAGGCATTAAAAGAAAATGTTCTGAACATAAGCTCATATTTAATAAAACCTAAATATAAAAATGTAAAATAAATCAATATATCTGATATGTAGTGGGATAAATTCCTGGAGGAAAAGTCCATAAACAATTACTAGCCAGGTAGATTTGGGAAAGCCATGGCTTATCCTTGGGAATGAGTAACAAATACAGTAGATCTATTTTTTGGATCAATCTTCTCAACCTTTTTTTTTTTTTTTTTTTAATTTCGGAGCACACATTTTGACTTTGCCCAATCCTGATGACACACCAAACCAAATTTAGCATGATCCTAACCCCCCCTCCTTCCCACCAACAAGAGGAAAGCAGAAGTTTCTTAGCGTCCAGTCAGATGAATCAGGGTTTATGTACCTCTACCAGCAGATGTAGCAGAGCAAACTGACCTCTCAGTATGTATATATCCCTGCAGTGACAGCCTGCTAATATTATCTGTCTCCAGCAGTTAATGGACATGCATCTCCCCACTAGGGATTGCTTCATTTTAAAGAAAAGGAGAATTAAGGAAGTAAATTCACCCCGTTCTCCTGTGGTGATACCAAATGGTCCCTCCTACAGTTGAAAATTCCTGAGGTGATAGCCATGGTCCCTAAGTCGAGTACCTTGGTCCATTAGCTGCTTTTTCAGCTGGCATGGCCTTAGCTGCTTGAGCAGCTGAAAGGCAGTGAGTGCAGGAAGCTGATCGCGGTAGTGATGGAACATGCGCTCTCCCCTCACAGCCGGAGACAGACTCTAAACTCAGCCAGGTAAGGCTGAGCTCTGGTAGTTTTAAAAAAAAAATTATACAGAGACTTAGGAGGAAAGATTTTGTTTTGCAGGGCTTGCTCCTCCCCAGTCTCCATACTCTGTGTGCTGGTTCAACGTTTGTTCCGCCCCGCAGGTGGAACAGCCTCTTAGGCTAGGCCCCACTCTGAGGCTTTTTGCTGCACACCATGTGGTAGGCCACAATGGCATTTCGCGCACTTTCTAAGGCTGCACTCTACAGGATTGTTGATCCAGCATGTGCGTCCAGGTTGTGCGCCGTTTTTGGATGCACAGTTGGGCCTTGTAGTCTGTGCATCCATATTAAGCGACACCATAGTGGTCACACGCTTGCCTTTGCGCACAAGTGGTACTGTGCGCTTAAGTTTTTTGTTTGCTTATTTTTTGGGCACCTAGGCGGGTGCCTAGCTGTGTGTTCGTAAGTGTTGATGCATAATATTTGGGCACCTAGGTTGAGCGTGCATTAGACGCATGCCTCAGCTATAATGGCGCCTGTACCTAAGAAGCCTAAGTGTCTTTCTCTATGCACTGCTTGTCATATTCGGGCATCTCAGCTAATTTGTGCCAGTGCTGTTTGAAGGCTCAGGGAGAATTGTCTTCCTCTGATTTCACTAAGCCTGGTTCTTTCCAGCCGGATATGGGTCTGGGTAAAGACGGCTCAGATGGGACGCCTGATTTTGGAACTCCTCTAACCGGTCCCTCAGCAGGAGAAGGTAGCTCATTGAGTACACCTCAGGTACTTCCTAGACTGGATACTTCTACTTTATCATGGGTAGAATTTTTCCAGGGGTTGCAATTCTTTCTTCAGGCGCAGTCCTCGGCCCTGTCCAATGCTCCTAGATCAGAGGCGCAGGTAGGAACCTTGCCTGGCCTTCTGTTAAGCACCAGAGTACTCCTAGAGCGACAGCGGGACCTCTGAATAGAGAACCGGTTTGCACAGATGATGACGCGGATCCTGCCTCTCTTGAGGATGGTGAAATTCCCCCCAGATTAGAACTGTATAGAACTATGTTACAGTTCTTTCATAGAGATGAACTACCAACTCTGATTTCCCAGAACTTGAAAATGCTTGGAGTTCCTGGAGCAGATTGTGTCTCAGCCAAAGAAAAATCCTATTTTGGTTTCTTTACGTAAAGCTTCTTGTTTTTTCCCATGATGGAGGCCATTCAAGAATTGATTAATCTTGAGTGGGGCACCCCAGAGACTAATTTCAAAAGGGGTCAGGTTTTAGAAGGCCTGTGCCATCTGGATCCAGTGGTAAGAGAGTGCTTACGTTTTCTGAAGGTAGATGCACTTGTGTGTGCAGTCTCCAAACAGACCACTATTCCCTTGGAAGGAGGAGCGGCCTTAAAGGATGCTCATGGCTCGCGTCTCTCCCTGGAGGTTGATGACTCTGGGGTAAACTCCAGGGCAGTAATGGAACCAGCTGCTGCCTTCTTGGCAGATGCGAGCTGTGATTTGATCTGCACTTCAGCCAGAGGGGTGGTTCCGATAGTAAAAGCCAGGGGTCAGTTGTGGCTGAGAAATTGGTCGGCCGATGCGACCTCCAAGGTTAACCTCACTAAATTGCCCTTTAATGGCTACCTTTTGATTGGCAGTGAGTTGGAGAAATTGCCAATAAGTGGGATGAATCTCCGGTTCCTCATTTGCCAGAAGATAAGCAGGCACAGCGCTCCTTTAACATGAGAGGTCGTGCTAGAAGATCCAAGCATTTTCAACCCTATAGAGGAGCAACCTTTCAGAGGACTTGACCCTTCGGCAGGTCTCTCGTCCCTGACAGCCCAGAAATGTGCAGGCTTGGGTAGTAGAACCTACGAAGTCTCCTGATGAAGGTTTGCTGACCCATCCCTGGGAACACAGAGGGGGACATCTCTCTCTCTCTCTTATCAGAGTTGGGTCAAAATCCCATAAGATCAGTGGGGATACAAGAAGGATATGAAATGGCATTTTGCAGTGTTCCTCGGGCCATGTTCATGGAGTCTCCCTGTCACTCCCCGCAGAAGAAGCAGACAGTGGAGGATACATTGGCAAGGCTCCTCAGTCTGGGCTGTGGTCCCAGTGCCCATGTCGCAACAAAATACTTGACGATATTCCATTTTTCTCACAGGACAAGCAGGATGGTAGTCCTTACATATGGGTGACATCATCAGGATGGAGCCCAATCATGGAAAACTTCTGTCAAAGTTTCCAGAACTTTGACTGGCCCCCTACTGGGCATGCCCAGCATGGCACTAACCCTGCAGCCAGCAGGAGTCCCCCTTCAGTCTTCTTTTTTCCGCGCAGCAGTAGCCTCACAGTTTAGGAGCTCTGAAGAGATTCCTGACAGGAATTTTCCTCACGGAGTTAATTAAAATTAGATTGCCCCACAGGGGTCCCTCCTCTAATTTTTCTCAGGCCGCGGTACTCCGGTAAGTTTTTTTTCACCGTTTTTCGTCGATTACCGTCGAGTTTGGCCCTCGTGGCCTACTGGCTGTCGACCGTACCGCGGCTTGATTTTTCTATGGCCATGGCGTCGGGGTTTCGTCGGTGCCCGGACTGTACTCGCACCATGTCTATCACAGACCCTCATGGAGTCTGTGTAATATGTTTAGGTCGTGAGCATGATGTCCTGACTTGCACCAAATGTGCCCTCATGACACCAAAAGGTCGCAAAGCCAGAATGGAGAAGATGGGACTCCTTTTCCGTGCTCACACCCCGACGCCGTCCATCGCATTGACGACATCGGAACCGGCACTGTCGAAGTCGCACCAGCATCGACAACCATCCAGTGACCGCCCGCCATCGACTCCCGTTTCTCCCCCTCAAGATCGAGGGGATCGTAGGGAGAAACATTGGCATCGTAAGTCTCGGACCGTCTCCCATTCCTAGACTTGTAGGCAACTGCATAATGCGAAGGTTCCATGATTCTTCAGCTGCAGAAGAGATCCAAAGTCATTGGGGATCGATGCCCTAGTGCAGGAATGGCCAGAAGACAAGTTGCTGTATGCCTTTCCTCCATGGCCCATGTTGGGCAGATTGATTCGAAAGAGGAATGGTGTTCTTGATCACTCCAGACTGGCCCAGGAGACCGAGGTGTGCAGATCTGCGGAGGCTCCTACTGGATTTGCCTCTTCGATTTCCAGCACACAGGAACCTGTTGCATCAGGGACCTGTTCTTCACGAAGATCCAACTCGATTTTGTCTTATGGTATGGCCCTTGAAAGGGCTTGCTTGCTGAAACATGGATACTTTGTGGCAGTAATTTCCACCTTGCTTAAGGGGCCAATGCAATAAATTTTGCGGAAAATGGGCGCTGACTTTTCAGTGCCCACTTTTTTAACGCATGCATGGAGCCTGCAAGGGGGGCGCCATGCAATATGTAAATTAGGGGGTCGAGTTAGCAAGGAGGCGCTAGGGTCATTTGTGCAACCTTAGCACCTCCTTGCTAATGCGACCCCACAGCAGCTGCTGGTTATGAAGACCGATGCCGGTAAACTCAGCATCGGTTTTAATAACTGCCCGTCTGCCAGTAATGAAAACGGATGCCAAGTTTATCGGCATCCGTTTTCTTTACTGGCAGATGGCCGGTCTTCATAACTCGGCAGTCTGCCAACGTTTTATGGTTTTTTTTGTTTTGTTTTGTTTTGTTTTTTATTGAAGAAGTACCGAAAAGCAGTTTATGCTTTTCTGTACTACTACTACTACTACGTACGCTCAGCTATTAACGCCTGCTCCAGGCAGGCATTAATATCTGAGCAATAAATGTGTGTCTGAGACGCACATTTATTTTTTTGAATGCGGAGTAAATGAGTAATAGCCTCATTCACATGCATTTGCATGGGATGAGCGCTAATACATTCACTCCACGTAGGCGCTAATCCTCCTGTTGCATTAGTGGGTGGATTAGCACCTATTTAACCTGCGTCCGACAGCGGGTTAAACAGTGCGCTCGTGTGAGCTAGAAGGTTCTCCACTTCCTTGGCCTATGTGTGCTTTTGGAGAGTGAGGCCTGATGTGAGGATTGAGGTACTTTTCTTTCCTTGGACAAGATTCCGCTCATTTTGGGATTTTTGCAGGATGGCTTGAATAAAGGCTTGGCTCTTAATTCCTTAAAGGTACAAGTAGTGGCTCTCGCCTGTTTCAGGGGTCAGATAAATGGTGCATCCTTGTCAGCTCATCCTGATGTGGCCCATTTTCTGAAAGGAGTGAAACATCTTCATCCTCCTTTGCGGTTTCTGGTGCCCCTATGGAATCTTAATTTGGTTTTGAAATTTTTGGCAGGCCCTACGTTTAGACTGCTATGTAATCTGTCCTTGCAGTTGCTATCCTTGAAAATGGTTTTCTTGTGGCTATTTGTTCTGCACAGGGTTTCTGAACTGCAGGCCTGGTCTTGCTGGGAGTCATTTCTCCAGGTGAGTACAGGGGTGGTACAGCTGCATACTGTTCTATTTTACCAAAGGTGGTCACTGAGTTTAATCAGTCCATCTCCCTGCCATCTCTGGACAGAGAGAGAGATGTAGAGAAGTATTGTCTGTTGAGACCCTTGGATGTTAAGAGATATATTGTCAGGTATCTAGAGTTTACTGAGCCTTTGCGGAAGTTGGATCACCCGTTTGTCCTTCACAGCGGTACTAGACAGGGAGAGCTGTATATGTGGATGCTGGGAAGCTGTTACCTAGTCAGGTTATGACTCATTCCACTAGGGCTCAGGTAGTGTCATGGGCAGAAGTTAGATTGTCTCCTGTTGACATTTGCCAAGCTGTGACGTCCTCCTTTCACACCTTTTCCAAGTATTATCATCTGGATGTGCAGGCCCAGGAAGACACAGCTTTTGCATGTGCAGTTTTGACTGGATGGCAGGCAGCCTCCCGCTCAATGAGGGAGTAGCTTGGGTTCATCCCACTTGTTCTGAATTCATCTGACTCGACACTAAGAAATGAGAAATTACTTCTTACCTGATAATTTCCTTTTCTTTAGGACAGTCAGATGAATCCAGCTTCCCTCCCTTGACTGCCGAATGGTGGTGGTATAGTCGTCCTGTGTGGCTACGTGTTACAGGGATTACTGGTGTTAGTCCAGTCCCTAGACTAGTGTTGTTAGATTCTTGTCTGAGCTCAGTGCTGGCAATTGGCTGAGTATTGAAATGGTTATCTGTTTTTAATCAAGTTTTTTGCTAGTCTGTCCACAGTTGCTTTTGCAGAGAATACTGGCAGGCTGATGTCACTGCAGGGATATATATAATGTGACGTCAGTTTGTTCCATCTCCATCTGCTGGTAGAGGTGCATAACCCACTTGTTCTGGATTCATCTGACTACCCTAAAGAAAAGAAAATTGGAAATTATCAGGTAAGTAGTAATTTCTCATTTTTTACCTGTTGGAGCCAGCAGAGGAGGCACACAAAGGTAAGAACTGCTGTTCTTTTACTGCCAGTGGGTCAGAGGGTAAGGTTATAAGATGGTGGCTGAATCTAGGACACTTGTTTCCAGTTCTGTCCATTCCAACACTTGCTCCTCTTAACTCTCCATCTCCCCCTCACTGGCTTGTTCTCTCATCTATCTCCTGCTATTTTATTCCCTTCTCCTCCAACAGCCACCTCCTCTCAGATTCATTCACCATAACCGCACCGACTTTCCTCCAGTCATCCACCCTTCACTATCACCCCTCAACCTGCTTTCATGTTCTTCCATTCCCCATGCCATCCAGACTGGTTCCCTCACCCCCCAATTATCCCCTATTATTATCCCCCCAAACACCCTCTTTCTGATCCACTTTCTTCTCTAGTCATACCTTTGTAAAATCTACCCTTCTCCCCCCCCCCCCCCCTCCCTTCCATATCTTTCTCAGACTTTTCCTTTTACACCTTCACCCTTCTGGATCTCATACACCCAAATCCTCCGCTCCGCCTCCCTCTGTATGTATCTTTCTCCCTTATCTTAAACACTTCCCAATTTAAATCATCACCTCTGTCTCCTTCCTCCATCATCACTTCTGAATCTTTCCCTTCATCTCCCTTCATCACTTCTCGTTGTCTCATGAACTCACCTTCAATCACCATCTCTGGCTCTTTCACCCCACCTACTTTATCACTTCTGACTTTTTTTCACGTACACCCCTGTTTCTTACACCCTTCTACCCCTTTCAACTAGCTTTCCCACATCACCTCTCTAGCTCTTGTCCCCCTGTACTTTCTTGCTACACTTGAACACACAGCGCCCTCTTAAATGATTCTCATGAACCCCTTACCCTGGTTCTCTCTCACATCCTCTATTCCCTCCCCTCACTGCTGTTGAAGAACATGTGACACCCTGGTCTTTGGGGTGGAAAATGTTGCGAAACAGCCTAAATTTTTATTGACTTCAGGGAGATGGAGAAGGCAACATTCACCCCTTTTCATGCTTTTCCCATCCCTCAGCATTCAGTCCCTTCCACATCTACTGAACATTCATCCCCCTCTTGCACTGACCCCTAGGCATTTACCTCCTGTTCATTTCCCCCAACATTCATGCCCTCTTGCACTGACCCTCCTAAGCATTCATCTCTATCTCTTCTCACTTTCCAGCATTCACCACCTCTCCAACCCCACAAATCACTCACAGAAGACACAGTTGTTGCCTGGAGCTGTTTCTACTCCATCCTTCACACTTCTCCTGTCCCTGCATGCTCCAGGAAGTTACTGAGGGCTGGAGCTGACATAGGGCAAAGTAGAGTCCCCTACTCCTATCAGTCTCCAATGTTCTGCCGTGGACAACACAAGAGGGGAGGGCTCTTGTTTGTAGTATCTGTTCCAGCCTTGCCCCTTCCCCTCTTGTGCCTGAATAATAAAAGAGGAAGGACTGGATTAGGAAGCAGCGTGGCTCTTTGCTGTGCTCCAGAGTCACTCTCTCCCCTCCTGTTCTCCATATGGAACTAGAAGAGAAAGCAGAAAATTGTATCTGCCACAAACATGGCACAGGAAGGATATTCCCACGTTAAGCCAGTGGAGAACTGCTGCATTAGGTACTTGTGCCCAAAACTGTCCACTGTTGGAGACCAGATGTTGAGTACAATAGACCTTAGTCTTAGCATAGCATACATTTTTTATTTTATTTAACAGACATATAAGAACTTAAGATATGCCATACTGGGTCAGACCAAGGGTCCATCAAGCCCAGTATGCTGTCTTCAGCAATGGCCAATACAAATCACAAGTACCTGACAAGTACCCAAATATTAAATATATCCCATGCTACTAATGCTGGCAACAAGCAGTGGCTATTCCCTATTATTAATAGTAGTTTATGGACTTCTCCAAGGAACTTATCCAAACCTTTTTTTTATACCCAGCTACACTAACTGCTTTAACAACATCCTTTGGCAATGAATTCCAGTGCTTAATTGTACAATGAGTGAAAAATAATTTTCTCTGATTGGTTTTAAATGTGCTACTTGCTAACTTCATGGAGTGCCTCCTAGTTCTTGAATTATCTGAAAGAATACATAACCATTTCACATTTACCCATTCAAGTCCTTTCATGATTTTGTAGACCTCTATCATATCCCCCCTCAGCCGTCTCTTCTCCAAGCTGAACAGCCCTAACCTCTTTAGCCTTTCCTTATACGGGAGCCATCCATGCCCTTTATCATTTTGATCACCCTTCTTTGTACTTTCTCCAGTGCAATTATATCTTTTCTGAGATGCGATACCACACAGTTTTCAAGGTGCAGTCTAACCATGGAGTAATATAAAGGCGTTATGACATCCTCCATTTTATTTGCCATTCCCTTCCTAATAATTCCTAACATTCTGTTTGCTTTGTTGACTGCCATAGCACACTGAGCCAATGATTTCAATGTAATAACAATTATGTTGACCAGATCTTTTTCCTGGGTGATAACTCCCAATATGGAACCTAACATAATGTATCTACAGCATGGGCTATTTTTCCCTATATGCATCACCTTGTATTTGTCCACATTATATTTCATCTGCCATATGGAAGCCCAATCTTCCAGTCTTGCAAGGTCCTCCTGCAATTTCCCAATCCACTTGTGTGATTTAACTTCCCTGAATAATTTTGTCTCACTTGCAAATTTGATCACCTCACTTGTCATACCCCTTTCAGATCACTTATAAATATATTAAAAAGCACCAGTCCAGGGTCATGTGATGCTTCAGACGGAGTGAGACGTGCAACTCTCTGTTCCGTGCCTTCTCTCGCCAAATTCACCCCTTCCAGCATCCAAAACAGTGGTTTAACCACATGTTGCAGCAATAAGCAGAACAACCCAGTACATTGGGTCCAACAGCAGCATGTCAATGTGTTTTACTAAGAAAGAGAGAGACAAAGGGAGGATCCAGCAATGCTGAGCATGAACAAGATGACGGCCTCTTCACCCACGGCTTCCAATATTCTTTCCAATGATGCGATCATGGAACTGAAACTGGCGGTAGTGGCAGCTTTGGAATCTGAGCTTAAACGCTTTAAGGATAAATTTGAGGTTTCGACACAGCTCACCAACTATGATGCAAGGATGGGTGAGATGGAACAAAGGATAGCAGAGAACCACGAAAGCATGCAAACAAACCATGCGGAATTTCAAACCTTGAGAGCAGAGGTCCAAAAACAAGAGGATTGCTTAAAAGGCTTTGAAAACAGATCTCGCCGTAATAACTTATGGCTGATAGGTTTCCCAGAAGAAATAAGAGATGTCGACCTGGCCTCCTTTCTAGAGAAATGGCTGACTAAAGAATTGGGCCTTAACGGAACGCAGGGCCCTCTGCGCATTGAACGCGCTAATTGTATTGGGAGTAAAAGGGACGGAGAGGCCCATCCACGAACAGTAATCTTCAAATTACTGGATTTTGCCTATAAATTAGAGATTCTACAAGCCGTGCCTATAGGGAAAAAACTGGTGTACGATAACAAAAACATTCTGATTTTTCAGGATTACTCCTCCAAATGGCTTCTACAGTGATGTGAGTTTTCACCGGCATGTTCACAGTTCGAAGGATTGGGCATACACTTTACCTTAGTTTACCCTGCCAAACTTAGAGTTCAATTACCAGAGGGGCCTAGATGGATACAGACTGCAGCGTAGGCCATTAAGTTAGTTGAGAATTTGGAAAGGAAATGAGAGAATTTACCACAAGATGGCTGACTGGTCTTCACGTACTTGTAAATGATGGCAATAGTGTGGATTGACAAGACTATTTTCTTACTTCTTCCAATGAGGTAAGTTTAGAAGGAGGAAACCTAATTACAAATAAACTGGTGATTATACGCGCTGTGAGATATGCAATGAGGCCATGAGGAATATACTTTCTATATAACAATCTTTTTTCTGTTTTATTAGTGAGATCATTCATTATTTTACTTAAGAACGTTTTATTTGGGCCTACGGAATGATTTTTGTTCACCAAGCTCATTTGGAATTTAATTAAATGAGGGTCATAAAAGACTCTAGATGGCCTTGAACGGAGTACAGCAGGCTGGAATTATGGTAATGGACTGCGAAACTCTATTACAAGAGGAGGGACTGGTGTTTTAATATTGATACAACTTATGGATGTCCTGACGATCTCCTTTTTTTATATATATTAATGGAGATCGTATTAGCTGTGAAAGCTGATAACAAGCAACATATTTGATAACTCTCCCCAAAAGGATCGATTAGTGGACACTATAACTATCCTGTACCGGGAACACAGGTTTGGTAACCGTAACAAGTACAGTATTGGTCACTAACACCAATATATTGCTGTCATAAGGAGTATAGTTATTGGACACATGATGAGACTAATCTAAAGGGGTTTTTTTCCTTATATTATGTTGATCATTGTTCCTGTAAAAATAATTGGCATTTTTCTATTTGATTAGGGGGGGTGGATAGGTAGTAGACAGGGGTGCATCACATACAACGTGACTCCATTTTACAGACCAGTGGAATTGGGGATTTGGGATGGGCTAAGGGGAGGGAGGTTTTAGTGGGCAGAGCTAATAGAGAGAAGTGAGGATAAAGAATGCTTTAGAAGATCTGTGTTGGCAATTATCAAATGGGACATCAATACTATAGGGGGATCCATAGCTGGGGTGATTTCCTCCTAAGTACACCGTTTGTATATTTTTTGTTTGTATTCAGCACAATACAAATAGACCCAGGGTAAAATGACCTTAAAACTTGTCTCCTGGAATGTCTGTGGCATAGGGTCACCTATTAAAAGATCTAAAATCTTGTCTGCTTTGAAGAAACAGAAAGTAGATATTTGCCTACTTCAATGACCAGGAACACCGTAAACTTAAAAGAGACTGCCTGGGGCAGTTGTTTTTTGCTTCAGCAACTACCTGCTCTGCTGGTGTAGAAATCTTGATAGATAAAACAGTTACGTTACAAGTTATCAAAGAATTTCCAGATCCGCAAGGCAGGTTCCTTATTGTGATTGTTGAAATAGGGGGTACAAAGTTAACCATTTGCAATCTTTATGCCCTAATGTTTATAATCACTCCTTTATTTGCAAATCATACAGAAAATTATCCAATTACGTGAAGGTTTGCTTATAATAGGGAGTGATTTTAATTTAGTAGCTGATCCCACTTTAGATAGATCTGGAGGGATGAGAGGTTTTAAATCCACTCATAAAAAGGGGATTCCACTTATACTATCTGAATTACATGTATTAGACTCCTGGCGAACACTCCACCCCATAGAACAGGATTTCACTCATGTTTCCAGGGCTCATGCCACACAATCCCGTTTAGGTTACTTCCAGATCTCAAGGCAACATTTTTCTTTGATTGTAGATGCCGGGATCAATACTATGAAAATCTCAGACCATGCCCCTATTTGGCTCCAAATTTCAGGAATAAGCATGAAGTCTCATTCTCCGCGTTGGCGTTTTCCTTATTTTTGGCAACCAACACAGCTGTTTAACAATATTTACAGCAAAGATGGGCACAATTTGTAGAAACAAATGGATCTCATCTTGATGACTCCCCGTCCTTATTTTGGTATACAGCAAAAGCTGTTTTATGTGGAGATATATCATATATGTAGCTGGGAGGTGTAAAGCAATAGACAAGCAGATCTTATGTTTCGAATCTGATTTACAGAAACATAAATGAGCACTCCTTCATAAGGTGACTCTGGCTAATCGTTCAGCTTACTTTACAGCTTTAGCTGCACTAAACACTCTCATACACCAGAGAGCCAAGAAGAGTATCCTATTCTATAAGTGCAAATTATACCATTATGCAAAATAAACCAGGGAAAATGATGGCTCGCTTAATAAAAGGGGATCGGGGCCCTATGGAAATTTCACATTTGAAAGACTAAAGTGGTAACATGATCGTTCCACAAAAGATATACTAGGACAATTTGTATAGTATTATTCTAAATGTATTCTTCTGAGGGATTCGATTTAACCCATTGTACCAACTTTTTCTCACAATTAGGGCTGAAGCCTTTTCGTGACCAACACTTATTTATTTATTTATTTTATTTTATTTATTTTTATATACCGGTGTTCGATTTTACATATCACATCGGTTTACATTTAAACAAAATTTGCAGGAACTCATGCGTTACCTTTGTCAAATACATTAAACATTTAAATATGGGGATTGTTAACAAGGGATATAAAATAACAAGGGGAATGGCTAACACTACGGGATGCACGAAGGGGTGCACAAAGGAGAGTGCCCCTTTGTCGCACCCCTTCGGCGCACTACGCACGGCGCACAACGCCTGGTGTTCTGGCGCTTTAACGTCCGTCACAGTCCTCAGTGACGTCAGAGGGGGCGGGTCTCCCAATCGAGGATCACTCACGCCCCTCCCCTCTCAATTCCAGATGGATTCTTTCACCTTTTTTTTCTTTCTTTCTGTCTTTCTAATCACTGTTAGTTATTTCAGGGAGCCCGGTGGTGATGGTGTGTGGCATCCCTGTGTGCAGGCACCTGGTGTTCTTACAACAGTTAAATAATCCAATCAGTATTGATGAACTCAAGGAGAATATCCATACAGCTAAACCTTTTAAGGCCCCAGGCCCGGATGGGTACACACTGCAGAATTTTATAAAATCCTAGTGGATACGGTTCCTTCCGTATTGAGTAAATCATTCAATGTCTTAATATCTCAAGGATCCTTTCCATATAATAGCAATCAGGCTGTCATTCTGTTTTACCTAAACCCGGTAAAAATCCTACTTCGGTTGCTTCCTATCGCCTAATTTCGCTTCTGAACTATGATCAGAAATTATTAGTTAAAGTATTAGTGGATAGATTAGCTCTGATTCTTCCTGAATACATTGGTGAAGAGCAAGTGGGTTTTATTAGAGGCCGTTCAGTTTCAGCTAATATACACAGGTTGCTTACGGCCATTTCCCTCTGTACAGATTATTAACATCCTTTTTTGGTGGTTAGTTTTGATGCTGAAAAAGCATTCGACAGGGTGGAATGGCCATATCTTTCTGCTGTTCTACAACATATGGGGTTAAATGGTCTTTTTTTTACCAGGGTATTCAACTTGTATACTCATCTAATAGCTACTATCACAGCTAATGGTGGAATGTCCCCACTCTTTTCAATATGTAGAGGAACTCTTCAGGGCTGCCCTTATCCCCACTACTGTTTTTACTGACTATGGAGCCTCTCTTAAAGTCAATACAGGGGCAGAAAAATAAGGTTGGTATGACAGGTTCCCTAAATTTCAAATATGCGGCCTTCACAGATAACCTTTTGGTATTTCTCAGATCACCTAAACAATCTTATGGCATTGCTCCAAATTTTTCAAAGCTTTGGAGAATTTTCAGGTTTTAAACAGAATATAGATAAATCTGAGGCGTTAGTTTTTCCTGACACACTTAGTTCTGTATGGGAGGGGAATTTCCCTCTATAATGGGAGAAGGGACACTTTCAATATCTAGGAGTTCTTATTATCTTAGACATGTCACTTTTATATTTTCTCACAGGACAAGCAGGATGGTAGTCCTCACATATGGGTGACATCACAGGATGGAGCCCAATCACGGAACACATTTTTCAAAGTTTCTAGAACTTTGACTGGCACCTACTGGGCATGGTAAACAATACACGGGCAGTCTAATAGTCCTTTACCCAACACAATCCTATACCATCAAAAGGACATTAATATATACTCATATTCACTCTAAATTTTCTCGCGTATATAATTAATTCATTTCATCAATATAACAGATAATATTTTTTTTATAAATTACATAATTTATTCATGTAATTTATAAAAAAAAATGTTATATTGATGAAATGAATTAATTATATACGCGAGAAAATTTAGAGTGAATACGAGTATATATTAATGACCTTCTGGGCATGCCCAGCATGGCAGTAACCCTGCAGCCAGCAAGGGGGTCTCCCTTTAGTCTTCTTTTTTCCGCGCAGAGGTAGCCACGCAGGTTAAGGAGCTCCACAGAGATTCCTGACAGGAATTTTCCTCACGGAATTACTAAAAACTTTCATACCCCACAGGGGTCCCTCTTTCAATTTTTTGACTCCGTGGTACTCCGGTAAGTTTTTACCCATTTTTGGTCGATTCCCTTCTAATTTGGCCCTCGCGGCCTATTGGCCGTCGACCGCACCGCGGCTCAATTTTTCAAAGGCCATGGCGTCGAGGTTTCGTCGGTGCCCGAACTGTACTCGCACCATGTCCATAACAGACCCTCATAAAGTCTGTGTAATATGTCTCGGGTGCGAGCATGATGTCCTAACTTGCACCAAATGTGCCTTAATGACACCAAAAGGTTGCAAGGCCAGAATGGAGAAAATGGAACTTCTCTTCTGTTCTCAAACTCCGCCATCTATTGCATCGACATCGTCCAAACTGGCACCATCCATTTCTCACCAGTATCTGCCACCCGGCCGGTGACCGCAACGTCAATGACTTCTCGGCCTTCGACTACCTCTACTCCCCCTCGGGACCGAGGAGATCATAGACAGAAACATCGGCATCAACACCGGAAGTCTCGAACCATCAAGGAAGGAAAATCATTGACCTCGCCATCGTCCGAGCCGCCATCGAAGAGACCCCGTCCAGAAAAGGCATCGACAGTTTCTGAGACTGGGTCACCGAGGCGACCCACACCCATACGGGTATCGGGAGCCGCAACTCCGCCTTTAACAGTGGTCCCTCCGGCTATGCCTCTGCCTCCTTCTTCCCTTCCGGAGCCGGGGCTGATTGCTCCAGGTCTCCGTGAAGAACTGGACCGGATGGTTCAGGAGGCCATTGATAAGGTGATGCACAGATTCCAAGTTCCCCCGGCACCGAAATCGGTGCCGGTTCCGAAACCGACCATCGATCCCATTCCAGCAGCGTTGGCACCGCTGCTCTCGAAGATGGAAGCGCTTATAGCTGCTTTTCTACTGATGGATCCAGGGTCACCGATGGCTTCGGTGCCTTCTCCGCTTACTCTGTCATCGGGAGGAGAAACACCGTTCCACATTCCTCCATCAGGAGTTCTGCCAATGCCTCAGCCATCGATGCCGATGTGGCCATCTGCGCCACCGATCCATCCATTGATACCTTCGATGCCTGCACCGGTGCCCTCGATGCCTTCATCGGTGCCTCCACTACTTCCCTCGATGCCTTCAGAGCCTAGACCAGGACCTTCAAGGAATACCATCGTCCCGTCCTTCTCAGATCCCTAATGTCACCTGCACTGACGATTAATCTCAAGACACCGATGATTTGCCGTCGCCACCTTCTCCTACTGAAAGTAGGAAGCGTTCTCCTCCAGAGGACTTGTCCTTCATAAATTTTGTGAAGGGAAATGTCTGAATTGGTTCCCTTCCATTACAGACTGAACAAGATGATAGGTACCAAATGATGGAGTTATTACAATTCCTGGATGCTCCAAGGAATAATATCCATCCCTATTCACCAGGTTCTTTTGGATCTTCTCAAAAAGAACTGGGAACACCCTGGTTCCGTAGCCCCAGTCAACCGGAAGGCAGATACCACTTACTTGGTTTCCAGAAACCTCACTGGATCACCAATCTGTGGTTGTAGAATCTGTCCAAAAGAGCCACGACGCTCAAACCCCATTCTTCTTTCCGCCCAGGTGAAGAGCAGAAATTCCTGGATGCTATTAGCCGGCGTCTTCCAGGGATCAATGCTCATCTCTCGGATCGCCTCTTATCAGCTGTATATGACCCAATACAATAGGGTCTTATTCAAGCAGATACAAGACTTTGCAGAGTCCCTGCCTCAGCAATTTCAGGAACAGCTTCAAACCCTGGTACACAAGGGTTTTGAGGCAAGGAAGCGTGAAATAAGATCCTCCTATGATATCTTCAACACCGCTTCCAGGGTATCTGCAGCTGCTATTTCGGCAAGAAGATGGGCCTAGCTTAAGTCTTCGGACTTGCGCCCTGAAGTACAAGACAGATTGTCTGATCTGCCTTGCATAGGAGACAATCTGTTTGGCGAACAGATTCAGCGGACGGTGGCGGACTCAAGGAGCAACACGAGACATTCGCCCATTCTCTCTGCCTTCTGAGTATTCCTTCAAACAGCCATTCAGGAAGGATACTAAAATGTCATTTTTCCGTCCAAAGAAGTCCTATCCACCACTGTCTAGAAGTCGTCCCATGAGACCTTTCCAAAAGGCCCAGTCTTGTCAACCTCGTAAACAAAAGCCACAAGCAGCTCCTCAGCCGGGCCTTGCTTTCGGCTTTTGACTCCTGCATAGAGACCAGCAGCCAGCTTCCACTGCCTCAGATACCAGTGGGAGGTCCGATTGTGCCATTTCAACAAGTGGCTCACAATCACCTCAGCCCAGTGGGTCCTTGCTATAATCTCTCAAGGTTATCACCTGAACTTTCTCTCCATCCCACCGGACTCCCCACCTCGGCTGACGTGGGGAACATCCGACCACTCACCACTCCTGGAACAGGAGGTTTCCCTCCTCCTCCAGTCCAGAGCAATAGAACCAGTGCCCTACTCCCAACAAGGCCTAGGATTCTATTCCCGGTACTTTCTATCTCCTAAAATCAGGCAGCGTTCGTCCAATTCTGGACCTTCGTGCCCTCAACAAGTACCTCTACCGAGAAAAGTTCAAGATGGTAAGCTTGGGTTCCCTCCTTCCTCTTCTCCAAAGAGGAGACTGGCTCTGCTCTCTAGACCTCCAGGACGCGTACACACACATTGCAATAACTCCATCTCATCGCAGATTCCTGAGATTTCTGGTAGGCTCCAAGCACTATCAGTACCGAGTGCTACCATTCGGCCTGGCATCTGCACCACGATTCTTCACCAAGTGCCTCGTAGTAGTAGCAGTCTTCCTCAGGAGTCAAGGTGTTCATGTCTACCCCTATCTAGACGATTGGTTGATCAGGGCTCCCACTCAGCAAGCTGCTCTGTCGTCCCTACATCTTACCTTACACACTCTGATTTCGCTAGGATTTCTCGTCAACTACGAGAAATCCTGCTTAGTCCCATCTCAAACTTTGTCCTTCATAGGGGCAGGCTTGGACACCTTTCAAGCAAAGGCATTTCTGCCTCGAACAGCAAGCTCTCCCTCTCATTTCTCTCGCACACCAGCTACAGTCTCAGCACAACTCGACTGCACGCCACTTCCTCATCCTGCTGGACACATGGCGTCCTCAGTACAGGTTACCCCAATGGCCCACTTGGCCATGAGTCATGCAGTGGACTCTAAGGTCACAATGGACTCAGTCCATCCAACCTCTATCGACCATTGTTCACATCACCGACACCACTTCGTCAGTCTCTAGCATGGTGGAAAAATCAGATCAATCTCCTCCAAGGCCTACCCTTCCAGGCTGCAGACCCCTCAAATAATTCTCACCACCGATGCTACCAACTTCGGCTGGGGAGCTCATGTTTGCCGATTTCCAGAACACAAGGAGCTTGGTCTCCAGAGGAAGCCAAACACCAAATCAATTTCCTGGAGCTACGAGCAATCAGATATGCCTCTCAGGGTGTTTCAGGATTGCCTTTCCAACCAGGTCATCCTGATTCAGACAGACAACCAGGTGGCCATGTGGTACATCAACAAACAGGGAGGGACGGGCTCCTACCTACTGTTTTCAGGAAGCTGCACAGATATGGGCAGAGGCCCTCTCCCACTCGATGTACCTCAAGGCCACCTACTTGCCGGGAGTGAACAATGTGTTTGGCGGACAAGCTGAGTCGCACCTTTCAGCCACACGAGTTGGTCTCTCAACCCCACAGTAGCGGATTCAATATTCCAATTTTGGGATTATCCTCACATAGACCTCTTTGTGTCACCTCAAAAACCGCAAAGTAGAGAACGTTTGCTCTCTCACTCACAGCCAACACCACAGCCAAGAGACGCGTTCTCCCTCTCATGGGCAACTGGTCTCCTATATGCATTCCCTCCACTTCCACTTCTTCTCGAAGACTCTCGTGAAGCTACGTCAGGACAAGGGAACCATGATCCTGATAGAACCTCACTGGCCACGCCAAGTGTGGTTCCCCAATCCTTCAGGACCTCTCTATTCGCAGGCATATTCCCTTGGAAAGGACCCGCTTCTGATCACTCAGAACGACGGGTGCCTACGTTACCCCCAATCTTCAGCCTTGGTCCCTGACGGCCTGGATGTTGAAAGGTTAATTCTATAGCCACTTAACCTTTCGGAGCCAGTTTCCCGTTGTCGGAAGGCTTCACGGAAGCCTTCCACCACGAGAAAATCTTATCTTTACAAATGTAACAGGTTTAATCATGGTGTTCTGCTTATCCCTTGATCCTTTTACCTATTCCACCATGAAGTTTCTAGACTGTCTATGGCACTTGTCAGAATCAGGTCTAAAAACTTCCTCCATCAGAATGCATGTCAGTGCGGTGGCCGCCTTCCATAAAGGTGGTCAGGGATGTTCCTATTTCAGTACAACCCCTGGTAAACACGATTTCTGAAGGGCTTGCTTCACCTCAAACCTCCACTGCGCCCTCCAGCCCCTTCTTGGGACCTCAATCTAGTTTTGGGTCGGCTCATGAAAACCACCATTCAAGCCTCTCCAATCCTGTGATCTTCGCTAACTCACATGGAAAGTGATTTTTTCTTTTGGCTATAACATCTGCTTGCAGAGTTAGTGAGTTACAGGCCCTAGTAACCTATCCGCCTTACACTAAACTTCCTGCACGATCGGGCAGTTACTCCGCACTCACCCTAAGTTCTTGCCTAAGGTAGTATCGGAGTTTTCATCTTAATCAATCCATTATACTACCTACCTTCTATCCCAGGCCCCATTCCAATCCAGGAGAACAGGCTCTGCATACCCCTTGTCTGTAAACGAGCTCTAGCGTTCTATCTAGACCGCACAGCTGCCCACAGGAAAAGCACTCAATTGTTGTCTCTTTCCATTCCATCAAATTGGGGCAGCCTGTGGGTAAGCAGACTCTCTCCTCCTGGTTAGCGGACTGCATATCCTTTTGCTATCAGCAAGCAGGCATTCCACTTCGGGACCGTGTGAAAGCACACTCTGTCAGGGCCATGGCAAACTTCAGAGTAGCGCACCTACGCTTGGTGCCGCTTCCTAATATTTGTAGGGCTGCTACCTGGAGTTCTCTCCATACCTTCACAGCCCACTATTGTTTAGACAAGGCTGGAAGACCAGATTCCATCTTCGGCCAATCTGTCTTGCGCAACCTTTTTGCAGCTTGTACCAACACCTTTCCGCCTGCCTGTTAGGGTTCAGGATGCCCTCTACCAAATCTCACCCCAGTTTGTTGTGCCCTTTTGCACGTCTTTGGGTACATTTGGTGCATACTCTGACATCCTCAGCTCGATACTCACCCATATGTGAGGACTACCATCCTGCTTGTCCTGTGAGAAAGCAAATGTTGCTTACCTGTAAACCCACCCGCCACCCCCGCAGTGTGGGTTCGTTACGTTTTATTATTTTAATTTTTTGGCACTTCCTGTAGCTATAAACAAGACTTAAGGGGGATCCCTGCTGGCTGCAAGGTTAGTGCCATGCTGGGCATGCCCAGTAGGTGCCAGTCAAAGTTCTAGAAACTTTGACAAAAGTGTTCTGTGATTGGGCTCCATCCTTTGATGTCACCCATATGTGAGGACTAACATCCTGCTGTCCTGTGAGAACACCTGTTACAGGTAAGGCAACATTTGCTATCTTAATATTCCTCCCCTGCTTACTTTCACGGCAAGTAAAACTGAAATTACGGCAACCGCTTCCCTTTTCACTAGGTGGTCGAGTAAACTTGTTTAAAATGGTTATATTCCCCAAATGGTTGTAATGTTTTACAACCATAAAGAATGGTATAGCACTATGTAAGTTCATGGAACCTATCTTAACATTTTTCAATGATTGAAACTTGAGAATTAATTAGATCAACATATCCTTCCTTTATTTAACAATTGCTTGCAAACAAATCTTTCGGTCCCCCGACACAGACCGTGTTTTGCCACAAAGGCTGCGTCAGGAGGGACAAAAGCCCAAAAGTGAAACTAGGAAAATCAAAAGGTACTATAAAGAGGAACCATAAAAATAACAGACACCAACAGCACAAGGAAATTAATGACATCAAAAGTTGATAAATACATATAAATATGGTTACATGAAAAATGAAACTGACATAATGGTAAATAATAAAAATAATGAATTTTTTTACAAAAGCAGTACTTAAATATTAGTGGTAATGTAGTTAAAAGCATAAGAATATTTGATGCTATATAAAATATTCAAAGGAAGCAGAGGTAAAGCGGGGAGAGTGGGGTGAAGGAATGGGGGATGGGGAAAAGGGAGAGAGGAAGTGGGGAACAAAGAGGAAGACCAAAGAAACAAAACAAGGGGGCAGAAACACTACAAACAAGCAGAACATAACAGTAGCGGTAAACGCTGTGACCTGAATATATTGAGAATGTAATGGAGCCCTGCAGAGGATTTCAATTCAACTAAGAAAGAAACAGAATAAAACAAGGAAACGTTAAACCCTAGAAGAATGCTGCCAAAGGGATGAGTAAATGAATGTTTGGGGGAAAGTACCTCACAAGCATGATATTCAAAAATTCTAATGGCAACTCCTTCTGGGAGGATTTCTGAAGAGAGGAGAGTCGTGTGAAATACTCTACCTAGATCCAAACAACAACAACGGGCATTAGCAATAAGTGTAGGCAGGGAGCTCAACTCGAAAACAGAACAAAGATAAATCAAAAGGAAAACTTACCGAGTGCAACAACCAGTATGGAAACTCTGCAGGGCTGCTGTCACATCGATGCGCTGAAATTTTAAAGGGGGAGGAGGACCAAAATAACATATGAGAATGTACGAGAATTGGAAGAAAATATCGATAGAAACCAAACCAATGGAAACAAGCTGGAGAGAGAGTGGAAGAGAAAAGAATATGAAAAATATATTGAAAAACTGCAACTTGGTGAGGAAAAACCGTGAATTGTAAGGATTAAACGATAAAACATTAATAGAGGAATGATAAATTGGTGGTGGTGTCTGATTTCTTAGAAATACAATGGACGGGGCAGGGGAGGGGAAGGGGGGAGAAGGATAAAAAGGGAAGGAGGAGAAGGGAGGGGGAAAGGATAAAGGGAAGGAGGGGAGAAGGAAGGGAGGAAGTAAGGGAGGGGGGGAGAAGGGGAAGGAAGAGTGAAACTCAAGGGAGGAAGAGGGAAAGGGAGGGCAGAAAGGTGGAGAGAAGGGGTAGGGGGACAAAAGGAAACAAGATAAAATTAAGAAACAGGCTATAAAAGGTTGCATATTAGAGAAAAGAGGGGTTGTATATTAGAAAAAAGTCGACCATTGAATCTCCCGATTCAATCCAGCTGGGGAAGATGTTCGAAGCGTGAAATTCATCATTGTTCCCGTCTTAAAAGCCACGTGTTAAGTCCCTTCCGTGTGCCCGTTGGGTGGGGACCTCAATAGCAAAAAAACGCAAGTCCTCAGGTTGATGACGAAATTCTAACCAGTGTGGCACCAAAGGGGCTTTTCTCGAGAGTTCCATATGCAACTCATATGTTCAAATATATGAGTTTTCAAGGGTCTTAAGGTTTTTCCCACATACAAATGCGAGCATGGACAAATGATGACGTATACAACCCCAGTGGTAATGCCAAGAGGAAGAATGGTGGAGCAAAAAAGTGCTTTGTGACACGGGATGAGTAAAGGTCTGTATACTGAGTGACAAGGGACAAGCAGCACATGTCCCACATGGGGAATGTATATCTCCCTTCAATGGGTTCACTACAGGTACCCTATATCATAGAATTATACACAATATACCCGTATTTCCTCATTAAATTATCTAAATACTTTATTACAATATTCATTAAAAAACATACATTACACACTAAATTACCATTCACCCTCTCATTCATTCATCTAAACAACATGTAATAAATACACACTAAAACCTCCCCTTAACATATACATAATCTATTGTTGTTAATACAATGTAAACATTCCCACCCAATTACATATTTTCAATTCCACTTAATTATCTGTGTTGGCTTATTTAACACAAAAATTTTTCACAAATACTGAATTATTTCAATGCAGATTTCAGTTTATTCGTCACAAAATGTTCTCCCAATTTTCCCTTTATTTAATGTTCTCTCAATTATTCTCCTTCGTTCAATTATACTCCCGTTCTCCCTCTTTCAATTCCTGTCCCGACAGGAAGCTCCTGTTTCACCCTTCGGTTTCTTCAGGGGATTAACCTTATAATTGTTCTTCAAAACTCCATCTCTTGGAGAACATTCAGCAATTCTGTATCGCCAATCACCTTATGCATAAAAATTTTATTACCGATCCTGTTATATTCAAAAACACCTCAAATAAAATTCAACCCTTTATTATAAATGAATTCCAATTTTACCTTCACCATATACCACTATAAATTAACACATAGCACTATACATTACCCAATCCTTTTAAACAATTTAACTTATTCTGAAAAAAACGAATTTCCTAGTCATTTTTTACGTCACCACACTCACCTTTCCTCCAATCGCTAGACCAATTCTCTTTATTCAATCATCTTCATTTTTCTCATTATTTCAAACAACTTACATGCTAAATTTCTGCATCTCGTCTCCACTATATTATTTAAAAAAGGAAAATACAATAGAAAACACAATAAACTACTACACCATACCCGATTCCAAAATTGCTCAGATCTCTCATCCCAGTAAACCCATTACTAACCTGTAACCACTTTTTACTGCTCACCGTGCAGCATGCTTCGAATATTCAAAGAGTTTACTTATTTAACTCCTTCATCCTTTCTCCACCACACTATTTCACAAAGAAAATGCAATAAGAAGCTACAACATCCCCACTCTTAAATTCCCAAAACTCAGTCACACCCCGAATTCACATATACATTCTACTGCTTGTTCCAACATACCTCTCCTACCGGCGAAAACGCGGCGGCTGCGCATAAACTCAATCTACCCTCCCTTTTTAAATGTCTGCACATAACCACGTCATCAAACGTCCTCTCCACAGCACTTTTTAAATCCCTCATTCAATGTCGTCCCTATTACATACCCCTTTTTAAATAAATGCGCTCCATTCTATATCCTGATTCAATCCACCCGGCTTCACTGTTCCCCAACTATATATAAATCGCTGTTCTTTTTGTGTTAGCATTTTTGAAATATTCCCACCTCTTTTCAAAAGCATTTGGTACAATACACAAAATCGCAAATCCTCTGTTTTATGACCCTTCTTTTGCCAATGATTAACTAATGGCGCATTTTCCTTCTTTATGCGGATATTACTAAGATGTTCCAATATTCTCACCTTAATGCTTCTCTTGGTTTGGCCTATATAAAATAGACCACAAAGGCACATAATCAAATAGATAACTTGTTTAGATTTACAGTCAAACCTTCTAGACAAATACATTTCACCCGTCAATGGAATTTGTATGGATTGATCTCCTGTACATATGGACACACTGCACAACCTCCACAAATATACTGACCCATCTCTTCTGTATCTTCACTTACACCTGGTAGTACTGTAGATGTTAACTTGTCTCTCAAAGACTTCTTTTTTTCTAAATGCAAAGATTGGAGGTTCCCGGAACACCCCATCATCTTGTAATACTGACCAATATTGATTTACAATTGCCTTGATGTTAAATCCAAGGTGGGAGAACGGAAGTGTACATACTACTCTTGTTAGGGTACCTTTTGTCCTGTGACTAATAAATTTTCTCTATTCGCGTATAACGCCCGCTTAAATGCTCTCTTGATAATTTTTTTCTTATATCCTCGATCCAAAAATCTAACTGTCAGCTCCTGTGCTCTATCTCTAAATTCACTAACAGTAGTGCATAAACGCCTGAGTCGCAAAAATTGACCCACCGGGATGTTTTCCTTCAACCGTTTTGGGTGGAAACTAGAAAACTCTAATGTTGCATTTCTATCCGTTTTCTTCCTGTAAATAGTGGTATGCAATTTATTCTCAGTTTTTATACACCCTCATATCCAAAAATGGTATACTTTGTTTAGGTCAATATAACATCATATGGGTAACCCACAGGTATAATTCTAGTGAATGAATAATATTAACAAATACCTGTATATGATTTAACACTTTTTTATTAATCTTTTAATTTAATACAATTTTATAATCCAAAAACACATTTTAAAACAATATCAACACTATCACTCATACCACATTCACACATACTCAATCAATCACATTACACCAAAAATATTGCACCTATTTCTAATACAACAGTTCACCATTGCTAACATGTTAAAATACATCCATATATCATTTATCAAAATTATTACAACCAGATAGCACCAATTTTGTGTATATATTTCATTTATCCTTCTACCAACAAATATCTTAACACATCCTTATTTCAGTTTTTACTTATCACCCTCTTAGTTCCCTTTCATGTTCTTGCTAATTGTGAACTCCCGACGAAAAGCTTCCGTTTCACCAAGGTGGTTTCCTCAGGGGACCATTATCAACTCATTTCTTTCACTTGAGAAACCGGGAACTTCTCTGTTTGGTTCATAGATACTTGTTGCATGTGCTATCTATGAAAAACACAATCCTAAATATAGAAATGTTTTATTATTAACCAAATATTAAAATCATGAAATATATTGTGTATGAAAATAAACCATTTGTCCAGTCACTGTCAAATTCCAGCAGAATGCTTACCTATATATTGCTCTGTATAACTCCTTAACACTAATATTCTCAACTTCTTCCACGTTTTTCACAACCTACCAATCCATCAAAAAAACATATTAATCCACCACCATATGCAACATAAGTTCATTTTAATTCACTCCTATTAGTATACTAACCTTCCAATGGTATTTACTTCCACTTCTTATCATAAACACCACTAACTCCGTGAATCAACATTTTTAAAGACTTGAAATCCTTTGTGAACGCCGCTGCTTCACACACCTTCAATCATTATATCTTTAAACACTGATTTGAATGCGCCATCCACTGTCATACTACTTTCTCATCTACAACACATAGTGAATCACATAACATCCTTCCTCATATCTACTATTAAATTGCATATTTTTTTTGATGAATCTTATATATATTCAACAAGATCAGCTCACCTTCTAGTGTGCCTTCCACACTTACTCCATTTTCCCAAAACGCCGCGGTTGTGCATTGCTTCCTGCCCACACCCTTATACTTTAAATATCCCTCCTCTCACTTGTATTGGATATCACTCCATCACATGTCCTCAACTTTTCAAAGAAACTCCACCTACCTACCAACTCAAAATACTATCGCTAGCATCAAGAGACCACATTATAGAAATGCATTCCATTCTATTTCTAAGTTTAAACCACCAGGGGTCACCGTTCCCCACTGGAATATATATCGTTGTTCCTTCTTTGTCAACACTTTTGATATATTTCCTCCTCTGCTTAATTCAACTTGATTAAGTACACAAAATCTTAAATCCTGAACACCATGCCTTTTCTCTTGCCAATGCTGTACCAATGGTGCATTTTCTCTCTGTGTACGTATGTTACTAAGATGCTCAATAATTCTAGTTTTTATCCTTCTTTTGGTATGCCCTATGTAATAAAGCCCACATGGGCATAAAATTACATATATTACTTGAGCTGTTTCACAATCAAATTTCTTAGGCAAATAGTACGTGCGACCTGTAGATGGTATTACCAAAGAAGTTGTCATATATACCTGAGTGCATACTACACAATGACCACATTGGTATTGTCCTTTCTGTTCATTTAACAACCTCGATGTGGTTAAAATCGTCACAGTTAGCATATCCCTCAAGGCGCGTCTCTTCTTGTAAGCAAAAATGGGGAAATCTTTAAACACTCTATCATCTTTAATAATAGCCCAATGCCGATAGACTATATCTTTGATTTGCATCACTTGATGGGAAAAAGGCAACGTACACACCATTCTAGTCAATGGGGTTCTATTACCAGTTATCAACAGGTTCTCTCTATTTGCGTAGAGAGCCCGTTTGTATGCTCTCTTAACAATCTTCCTCTTATAACCCCTTTCTAAAAATCTATCAACCAGTTCTTGTGACTTTAATTTAAATTCATTTATCGTAGTACAAAGTCTTCTCAACCTCAAAAATTGACTTATTGGGATGTTCTCCTTTAGACGTCTCGGATGGAACTAGAGAATTCTAATGTAGTGTTCCTGTCTGTTTTCTTCCTGTAAATAGTTGTATGAAGTTTTCCTAAATTCTTGTAAACATACAAATCCAGAAAAGATACCCTCTGCTGACTAACAGTGAATTCAAACACTAAATTTTCATCCAATGTATTAATCCATGTTTTGAATTCTTCCAACCTATCTCTACTACCAACAAATATACAGAAAATATCGTCTATAAAACGTTTCCATATCTTTATCTCACCCCAAAATTGTGAAACAGAAATAAACCTCCTTTCAAAGTTTGCTACATATAAGCATGCCACCGATGGGGCCATAGGTGATCCCATCGGTATACTTTGTTTATCCTCATTGAATTCAAACTTTAAGTTGTTATCTTTAGAATTAATCCAAGATTTCAACTCATCCAATCTTTGGTCTGTCCCCTTAAAAATAAAGAAGACATCATCAATAAATCTTCTCCAAACAATTATCTCACCCCAAAACTGAGACTGGTATAAATGCATTCTCAAAAGCTGCTACATACAAGCAGGCTACCGATGGGGCCATAGAAGACCCCATCGGTATGCCCTTAATTTGATGGAAATATTGATCCACAAATTGAAAGAAACTTTTCTTAAGTACTATAGCTGATAATTGAGTCAATGTGCTTTTTTCTTATCAGTCATCTCAATTGTCTCCAATACCTCATGCACAATTTGTACCGCAGAATCTTGGGGTATATTTGTATATAGGGAGGAGATATCAGCTGTCACTAACCACCATTCTTGTTTTATCCCTTCCAATTGGTCCAGCATATTAATAAAATCCACAGAATCTTTAATGTATGACCTTGTTTGTTTTACTGAAGGTTGCAACAAGTAATCCAAATATTTGGATATAGGCTCAAACAATGAGCCTATTCCCGACACTATTGGTCTCCCTGGTGGAGACATTAGATTTTTATGCACTTTTGGCACTATATAGAAGATTGGACTTACCGGGCCCTCCTCATACAAATAATCATCTAGTTTTTTTTATCAATGATTTTATACTTTAATGCCCGCTGTATCAAAAGATAAATTTCCATCTGGATCTCTTCCGTAGGGTCCCTGTCCAATAACTGATAGAAATTAGTGTCATTCAACTGTCTATTCACTTCCTCTATATAGGTTTCCCTATTCATAATCACCGTAGCACCCCCCTTGTCTGCGGGTTTTATGATAATACTTTTATCTCCTCGAGGTTTTGTAGAGCTATTTTCTGCTCTTTTGTAATATTACTGTATATCCTAAAACTCGATTCCTCCAATTTTTCAAACACTACTACAAATGGATACTGCAGTTCGGGTGGCACCCATTTAGACCGTCTAACAAATCTTGATCTATCTCCCTGTTCACCCTCTTGTTGGCTGTCAGAAAAATTCTTTTTAAGTTTTAACCTTCGAAAGAACTTGTACAGTTCCACCCTAGTGTCGAAAGAATCATAGTCAGCCGTGGGAACGAACAATAGTCCCTTAAAATATTCACTTCCTCCTGAGATAGGATCCGAGAAGATAGATTTATAATGGATCCCTGAATCACCTGTTTTGTCTCTGATACTGACCCCTGTATCTGTATCCCGTGTTTGTTTGTGGTGTCCAATTTCTTCTCCCCCCTCGATTCTGTGATCTTAAAAAATGCTGATTCTCATCATTTCCATAATCATTATGTTCACTCAAACTGTCAGCAGAAGTGTTCACCAATGGTTGAGCAAAAGCAACCGATCTCTTTTTAACAGGTTCAACTCTCTCTATTTCCTCATCCAATGAATCTGATGAGGATGAAAACGTTTTCCCTTCACCACTCTTTTTATTCTGTTATTCATCCACGGGTAAACGTAACCCTTAGTGTAATCTGTTTGATCCCGTAAAAATATTTTTACTTTTGCATCTCTTATTTCCTTTTTAAATTTATCTAATTGTTCCTGTACTTGTTCCAACTGTTTATCCAGTACCTCTTTCTGTGAACACTCCTGTAATGCTTTTAATTGTATATCCAATTCACTTTGCATGGTATCCAAGACCTGCTATGTACGCTCTATTATCAACAGCATCAGATCGTATGAGCATTTATTTAAAACCTCATTCCACTTATGAATAAAATCCTCTTGATCTGCGTATAACAATGGCTCTTTTATTATACGCAGCCCATGTGGAATTCTCTTCATTTTACAATATTCAGATAGGAATGCAGCGTGTAGTTCCATTCGGATATATTTTTTCTTTCTACCAACATAATCATCTAAACTCCCCATTGGTACTATTGTATTTTCTTTCTCAAAAAACTAAAATTTGATATAAATGAAGAAGCTGTTTATTCAGAGAAACTAAAAAAATCATCCGTTCTAGCTGATTGTTCCGCCATATTACAAAATTTTACTGCTTACCAAAGGTGATCACTCTACAATGACTAGATCCAACCCTTAATGTCTAAGGTAACCACAATGATCAAAACATATATCTCCCTTCAATGGGTTCACTACAGGTACCCTATATCATAGAATTATACACAATATACCCGTATTTCCTCAAAATTATCTAAATACTTTATTACAATATTCATTAAAAACATACATTACACACTAAATTACCATTCATCCTCTCATTCATCTAAACAACATGTAATAAATACACTAAAACTTCCCCTTAACATCATATACATAATCTATTGTTAATACAATGTAAACATTCCTACCCAATTACATATTTTCAATATGTGTTGGCTTATTTTACACAAATTTTTCACAAATACTGAATTATTTCAATGCAAATTTCAGCTTATTCATTACAAAATGTTCTCCCAGTTTTCCCTTTATTTGATGTTCTCTCAATAATTCTCCTTCTTTCAATTATACTCCCTCTTTCAATTGCTGTCCCGACAGGAAGCTCCTGTTTTACCCTTCGGTTTCTTCAGGGGATTAACCTTATAATTGTTCTTCAAAACTCCATCTCTTGGAGAACATTCAGCAATTCTGTATCGCCAATCACCTTATGCATAAAACCTTTATTGCCGATCCTATTATATTCAAAAACACCTCAAGTAAACGAAGATGATTGAATAAAGAGAACTGGTCTAGCGATTGGAGGAAAGGTGAGTGTGGTGACGTAAAAAAATGACTAGGAAATTAGTTTTTTCAGAATAAGTTAAATTGTTTAAAAGAATTGGGTAATATGGGGTGTATAGTGCTATGTGTTAATTTATAGTGGTATATGGTGAAGGTAAAATTGGAATTATTTATGATAAAGGGTTGAATTTTACTTGAGGTGTTTTTGAATATAATAGGATCGGCAATAAAAGTTTTATGCATAAGGTGATTGGCGATACAGAGTTGCTGAATGTTCTCCAAGAGATGGAGTTTTGAAGAGCGATTATAAGGTTAATCCCCTGAAGAAACCAAAGGGTGAAACAGAGGAACTTCCTGTCGGGACAGCAATTGAAAGAGGGAGAACGCGAGTATAATTGAACGAAGGAGAATAATTGAGAGACATTAAATAAAGGGAAAATTGGGAGAACATTTTGTGACGAATAAACTGAAATCTGCATTGAAATAATTCAGTATTTGTGAAAAACTTTTGTGTTAAATAAGCCAACACAGATAATTAAATGGAATTGAAAATATGTAATTGGGTGGGAATGTTTACATTGTATTAAATGGAATTAAAAATATGTAATTGGGTGGGAATGTTTACATTGTATTAACAGCAATAGATTATGTATATGTTAAGGGGAGGTTTTAGTGTGTATTTATTACATGTTTAGATGAATGAATGACAGGGTGAATGGTAATTTAGTGTGTAATGTATGTTTTTTAATGAATATTGTAATAAAGTATTTAGATAATTTAATGAGGAAATATTGGGTATATTGTGTATAATTCCACATGGGGAATGGCCAAGAGGAGATGAAGTTACATGAGGAATGGAACGAGGTCTGAAGAGACCAAAATATCTCGAAGATTGCGAGCACGAGTGAATGCAAAACGGTGGATCCTGAAATAGAGTGTGGAGAGAGAATGTGCCAAAACTGTCAGATGATCGTACAAACCTGACCTGTTTTAGGAGAAAAAGGAAGAATGCATGTGAGTTCTGGTGAAGCAGATCGGTTCTGTGGTAACAGTAAAAGATCACAATGACTATATAAAGCACGCTTGAATGCACGATTCAGAAGGCGATGTGGATAGCCACGTGATTCAAAACGAGCCATCATAGTCTGAGCTTGGATGACAAAATAATCACATGAAGAGCAGAGGTGTCGTAGACAAAGAATTGTCCAACAGGAATGTTTTCACGAAGGCATCGTGGATGAAAACTGGTGAAATGTAGTAACGTGTTATGATCAGTCGGTTTGCGATAGATAGAAGTAGAAAGAACACCTGAGTGAAAAGTAATAAATAAATCGAGAAATGAAATAAAGGATGGATGTATATGAGCTTGAAACCGGAGGTTAGTATCACAGGAGTTCAAAACATCTAGGAACATGTAAAACTGAATATCAGTGCCTGACCATATCAAAAAAACATCATCGATGTATCGAAGCCATATGACAATAAAGCTGTGGAACAAAGAATTATACACAAACCTCTTTTCAAAGTTGGCCACATAGAGACACGTGATATCGGGGGCTATGGTCGTGCCCATAGCAGTCCTCTTCACCTGTTGATAGAACTGACCATCGAAGCAAAAAAAGTTGTTCTTGAGAGCGATATTGGTAAGTGCAACCAGAAAGTCTGTAGGTATACAGCAAGGGGCATCGCATTGTTCCAAAATTGAGCTAACGATCTCAATAGCTTCCTCCTTTGGGATATTGGAGTACAGGGATTTGATATCCAAGGTGACCAAAAAAGTGAAGAGCCTGGTAATGTAAGGGACTGAATAAGACCAATAAAATGACTAGTGCCACGGACAAATGAAGGTATGTTTGGAACAAATGGAGCAAGGAATTTGTCAACGAAAATCGAAAATGGCTCCAAAAGGGAACCAATACCAGAAACTATAGGGCATCCTGGAGAATTAGTTACAGATTTATGGATTTTTGCGAGGATATAGAAAACAGGGGTGATAGGATGTTTTTCAATAAAAAAGCAGCTTCATGAGTAGTTAGAAAATGTAGGGAGAGGCCACGATCCACTAACTCAGAAATTTGGGACGAAAGGGCTGCAGTGGCGTCTGCAGACAAGGGTCTGTAAAAGGTCCGATCAGATAGTTGATGATTCACTTCCATGATATATTTTAGCTGATCCAGAATCACCACTCCGCCGCCTTTATCAGCCGGCTTGATAACTATAGAGGTGTCAGATGCTAAGGCATCAGAAGCTGAGCGTTCAGCACGAGACAGATTTTGAAACAGAAATACAGGAGAAGAATCAATTGATGTGAGAGGCATCCATCTGGATTTCTGACGAATAATGGAAGAATCAGGGTCGATGGGTGACTGTCAAAAAACAGTTTGTGTAAAAGCCTAAAATGTTTTGGAGGAAGATCCGCATAGTGAAAGGATTATAACCACATGTAGGAACAAATGAGAGGCCACAATGTAAAACCTGAGATTCTGAAATAGATAAAGGTCAGGTTGATAAATTAAAAATAGGAACATCACTTACATCAGAGGGAGTTATTGCCACAGGTCTGGTAGGGAGGACTATTTGGACTGTGTGACACGTTGCGTGCGAGGAGGACTCTGCTGGCAAAACCTGTTGCAGTATCCACTATCCTGTCTGGGAAGTTGTTGAGGTTTCTTCTGGAGTGTTTGGTCTAAAAAAAAAAAAAGGGAGGGTACTGCAGGGAGAGGGAGGACAGTGGAAGAAATAAAGGAAGAAGAAGCAGAGGAGAGGAAGTAGTGTTGCAACTGTCGCAGCCTGACGGCTTCACTCCGCCTACCTTTCTTTTTCTGCAGCGACTCCTGCTCCCTGTGGATGTCTGGCTGCTGTGGCGTCTGCCCGCCGTCCTCTCCGGCGTCCCCAGACCGGCTTGGGCACTGCCTCCTGCCATGCTCCTCAGGTACCTTAGGGTGCGCGTGCTGTGTGGCCCTCATTCTTATTTCCTCTATGGCACGAACCTCAGGGGCGTCCCCCTGTGATGACGTCACGCTGCCCGGATATTTAAGCCTGTTGTTTATTGCTAGCAAGGGTAATTCCTACGGATGGGATTCGCTCTCCATACCCAGCTACTCTGCCTCCAACTTCTATTTGGACTCTTTGCTGTTAACGAGGTACCCGCTCCTCGGGGGCCACTCTGCTTCTTTCAGGTTGCTATCAGGAACCGGTACTCACTCCTCAAGGGCCCATGTTCCCTGACTTGCTGCCTGTGTCCATCTCCTCTTCTACTTGGAAGAATTCGCTACAGACATCATCTGTGAGTACTACTACCATCTACTCCTCAGAGCTGTTTCCCTGGAACCAGGTACTCCTCCTCGAGGGCCTGTCTCCGTTCCAGCACCAGTGCCATCTTCCACAGAGAACTGCTGCGTGAGTATTTGCCAACGAGTCTCTGTGCCCAGGGATCTGGTACTCGCTCCTCGAAGGCCAGCTCTCCCTAACTCGGGGCTTTTCCATACTGGGGACTCTGTGAATATCTGTGTACTCATTTTCTCCGTTCTTCTTCCTATAGCACTGCTACTGGAGAAGCCACTGTTCCGGCGCCCTGAGGAATACTAGCCCAGCCGGGCTCCATCTTCTACTCACTACCTCCACCTCTGGTGGCTTCATAAACTGTCTAATAAAAGATATAATCTGTGTTTGTGTGTCCAGAGCTGAGCCTGATCTGTGGCCCCTCATGGGACTTCCCCCCGTGGGAGTGGTCAGCTGCCACAGTGTCCATGGGTCCACCCAAACCCTACAAAACATAACAGGTAGATGGAATGACTGGACAAGCTTCGTCTCCAGAGGAGTCATCTGAGGATCCAGCGAAGGTGACTCGCTTCCAAGCAGGACGTGTAGTGGCCATCCATGGATAAACGAAACCTTTAGAGTAATCTGATTCGTCCCGAAGAAATTTCTTGTATTTGTTAGCTTTGAGATCTGCTTGGAACGTATCGGGATTCTTCTGGAACTCCGCCAGTTGTTCTGAGAAGGTGTCTATTGGTGGTTGAAGTTTAAGATCATTCAGCTGGGAATCTACCTTTTCTTGGCAGGAAAGTGCTGTACTTTTAGAAGTTTCGACAATGAAAATCAAGTCGAACGAGCACTTATTCAAGATCTGGTTCCATCTTTTCAGAAATTCAGGGTCCTCTGCATGGAGGCGGGGTTTCTTCCAGATGATGAGTCCACGAGGAATGCGTCTCCCTCGACAGTATTCAAAAAGTGTAGCAGAATGAAGTTTGCTCGGGGTGGCGTGTTTTTGAGTCAAAATAATCTCAGACCAAGAAGTAGATGTAGGGACTGGCAGAGAGCCCGAAAACAAGGGAGCATCCAAAAGTAATGAAGTGCAATTCAGAGTAGCTGAAGGTGTCAGGGCAGGAGGAACAGCCATAAACTCCAAGAGGATCAGCCACAGCTAATAGGAAGTGGAGATGACGAGCTGTATACGATTAGGTGTAAACCATAAAGAATGGTATAGCGCTATGTAAGTTCATGGAACCTTATCTTAAATTTTTCAATGATTGAAACTTGAGAATTAATTAGATCAACATATCTTTCCTTTATTTAACAATTGCTTGCAGACAAATCTTTCAGTCCCCCGAGACAGACCGTATTTCGCCACAAGGGCTGCGTCGGGAGGGACAAAAGCCCAAAAGTGAAACTAGGGAAAATCAAAAGATACTGTAATGAGGAACCATAAAAATAACAGAGACACCAACAGCACAAGGAAATTAATGACATCAAATGTTGATAAATACATGTAAATATGGTTACATGAAAAATGAAACTGACTTAATGGTCTTTTCTTCCAACTGCTGTCTCTATGAATTCACCTCAGTTTTTCCCCTCTCAGATCATCATCTAATAACTTTCACATTAACTCACCAATCACAAACATCATTTTCAGGAATTTCCAGACTATCCAACCTTTGTATGCTTAGATTTCCAGAATCTGTTTGACAAAGTGCCTCATGAGAGACTCCTGAGAAAATGAAAAAGTAATGGAGTAGAAGACCGTGCCTTGTGGATTGAAAAAAGATATGAAACAAAGTAGGACTAAATGGTCAGTTTTCTCAGTGGAGAAAGGTAAAAGTAGAGTGCCTCAGGGATCTATACAGGAACCAGTGCTTTTTAATATATAAATGATTTGGAAAGAGGAACGACGAGTAATGTGATCAAATTTGCAGACCACACAAAATTATTTTGAGTTGTTAAATTACAAGTGGATTGTGAGAAATTGCAGGAGGACCTTGTGAGACTGGAAGACTGGGCTTCCAAATGGCAGATGAAATTTAATGTGGACAAGTGCGACATGATGCACATAGGGAAAAGTAACCCACACTGCAGTTTGCGCTCAACACACCATTAAGCTCTGGAATTCATTGCAAGAAGATGTGGTTAAGGCACTTAGTGTAACTGAATTTGAAAAAGATTTGAACAAGCTACTGGAGGAGAAGTCCATAAACAGTTATTGCCAAGCGTTAGCAATATGGGATCTATTTACTGTTTGGGATCTTGTCAGGCACTTTGATCTGGTTTGGCTGCCTTTAGAGATAGGATTCTGGACTGATGAACCCTTTGTCTGACCCAGTATGGCAGTTCTTATGTTCTACTATTGTCTCATCTCTCCTTTCCTCCACTAAGTTGTCGGAGTCAGTTGATTCAGTTTCTTATTTTGATTTACCTGTCCTTTTTCTTTTGTTCAATGTTTTATTATTTTTCTTACTTTGTATTTTATTGTATATTTAATTTGTGCTTTTATTTTATTGTACATCATTTTGATTTGTTATTAAGAAAGGCAATCAAAATCAATAAACTAATACTGTCCTCTGCTTTAGACACTTGCCCCTTCCCTTACCCATCCTGTAAGGCACATCAAACCTCAGCCTTGGCACCTCCGCCACCTTAAACTCAATGTGGCCTGAACAGAACTCAGTATCTTCCTCCCCCCCCCCCCCAACCCATTTCCCCTTTTCTACATTTTTGTGGGTAACATTGTCATCCTCTCAGTTCCCTCAGCCTCTAACCTGGGGGGTAATCTGACTCATCTCTCTCTTATTTATATATTTTAAACAATGTATCCTATCTATCAATCTAGGCAAGTTACAGTTTGCCTGCATATTAAATACACAACATAGATATCAAATTCGATCAACTCAGAATAATACAAGACTAACATTATTAAAAACATAAAACCCAAACACACATTAGACCAAATACATATAAAGTCAGATAAACTAGACTACCATCTATAGGTAGGTTGTCAATATATCAATCAAAAGCTTGGGAAAACAAGAAGGCCTTCAGTTTCTTCTTAAAAGTAACTAGGATTATATCCACCCTCTGTCCAGGAGGGAACTGCACAAAGACGGGCAGCTTCAGTAAACATCCTGTCTTGCCTAGTCATATTAATTTCTCAGGTTTGTCCAGATGGATCTCAGTGTTGACTAGAAGGTAGATATTCAGACTTATCCAGGCGTGTAAGTTAGTCAGATATGATTTATCTGGCTAACTTGCATATGATATTTAGCAGCATGGCTATGCTGCTAAATATCCGTACACAAAACGCTACTTAGATGGATAAGTCATACTTACGAGCCGATACAATAAAGCGTGACCGCGGTTGCGCAGTTTTTAACCCGCTTTGGACGCATGTTTTGAGCGCGTAAGATGGACGCTTCCTTAGCACTTGCCGAAAAAGACGCGTATCCATTTCCGCCCGCCACATGTATATGATATGTTAATGATCGGATTAGCTATTCCCCCCGATACAGTAACGTGCGCCCAAATTATCACGTTTTTAACCAGCTTGTTTACTGCGTCTTTAACCTCTATATTTACCGCCTACCCTGGCGTTAGTGTGGTGTTCAGTCAACTTTGGACTGGACAGCATCATGGACAACATGTATGTATTGGCTCTGGCGATCTTTTTCATTCGGTTGAGAAGCAGAATAAGAAATGCTCGGCAAGCGAATTCTACAAGGCAGATTGGAGAGGCCAACAGGGAAAGAGGCAGGAACGTCCATGAACGGAAGCCCTGACCTTGGACATCCGGCCGGGCGCCCAAGGCAGCGGCCATGGACATTGGAAGGCAGCGGGGCCTCCGATCATGGACACCGGAAAGAGGTGGGAACGTCCATGGACGTTGGAAGGCAGTGTTCCCGTCTGTTTCCAGGCGTCCATGCTCGGAGCCCCCGACCTTCACAGATGCCTGGACGTCCTTGCATGTCCATGCTCGGAGGCCCCAACCTTGGACGTCCAGCTGGGTGCTCAAAGCAGCGGCCGTGGACATTGGAAGGCAGCGGGGCCTCCCCTCCGATCATTGACGCCTGGAAAGAAGTGGGAACGTCCATGAATGGAAGCCACGACCTTGGACATCCGGCCGGGCACTCAAGGCAGTGGCCATGGACGTTTGGAAGGCAGCTGGGCCTCCAATCATGGGTGTCCATGCTCAGAAGCCCCGACCTTCACAGACGCCTGGACGTCCTTGTATGTCCTTAAGCGCCCGGACATGGAAGGTTGGAGGTGGCCTCCGATCAAGGACGTCTGGATGCTCAGGGCAGCGGCCCCGGTGTCCATGCGGGGTCTGTAGAAAAGAACCATCCACTTACCTGCTGGAATGACATTTGAAATGACATTTGAAAATGACAGGCATGGCGCCAGCGCACCCTGGATGCCATATAGGTGCCGTATACCGCTCTATACAGTAAAATGGATTGCGAACGCCTACCGCTTCATAGGCATGCTTTTGACGCTCCTTTGCTGCCGCTTGGATTTGCGTCTAATTTGAATACTGAATCCAGCGGCTTGCGAACTAAAATACTAAAATGTGCGCGGTCAAACGCACGGGCGCCGGCTCTGCCGCACTTGTTTTTACACGTCTGTACTGTATCGGCCTATTAGTAAGGTAGAACTGCTCTGTGCAGAAGGGTCTCAAGGCAATCTTCTGCCTGAGGTGAGAGATGAAATGGCACCCCCTCGCCCATGGTGCAGCACAGGTGAAATCACCAAGGAGAAAGGGGAGTTTGTTTCCCTTGGAGTCAGGCCCTTTTGGTGATTTGTAATGTGGAGAAGGGGGGGCAGGGATCAAGTTTCCCAAAGAAGTAGTAGATATATTATCACTGATATTCTTTCTAGAAAGCTATCAACCCTGCCACGCTCTTGGGAATCCTATTTTATTTATTTATTTATATTCCGCCTTTCAGCTACTTCAAAACGGATTACAATCTCATGGTGACTGGAAGTCAAAAGTTCCCAGGTATGTGAAGACAGTGATTTTCTTTATCCTTATTGGTTTTAATTAATCTTTATTATTTGGTATGTATGCTGTTTTGAAATTTTTTTTTGGTGTTTGGAAATTTAAAATAATTAAGTTTTTAATTATTGGATGTTATTCTGTTTATCAGCTATTTGGAAACCTTTATTATTTTTATTAGTATGGTTTTACTATTATGACCGATGTTTGATATTTCTAGATTAAATTAACTGATATTTTCTAAGGAATGGTGATTCTGTTTTTCCATTATTGTACTACATACAGAGTCTGACTTGTTGCGGTTTCCAGTTCAATTTTTGTCTGCACGTTTCAATTTATACCTTATGGTCACTTTATTCTGTATTTGGCTAGGGTCTGTCTGTGCTCTGCATTTGTGACTGAAGTGAAGTATTCTGCTAATGTCATTTCTTTGTTGGGATCTGTAACAGCTTGGTTTGTTCTGTTTTCCTTATAGAAGGTGTATTGGTGTTATAGGGTCTGGTGTAATATTTGCAGAGTTGCCTTTTCATAGGTAGGGGTTATAATTGTTTGAGTGCTAGCAGTTACTGATGTTTTAGTATGGAAGGTTTATTATATTATAATGGTAATTCAATTTACTCATGGCTTTCTGAGGACCAAGCTCACATCCAACATGAGATACAATAGGTCTAATACCATATGTGTTCCAAGTGGCTTTTGGCTTTTTTGAAGGGTTTTCCAGTTGACACCACAGCAATGCATGTAAATATAATATACATGCTGTTGTGATATTTTTACTTCAAAACACTGTATTTTGTGTCCTTTTTCATGTAAAATCTTTTATTATAAATGCATAACTTTAAATTGTGCATAGAGAGGGTGTGGTAGGGAGAGGGCTGGGCACAAAGTTGTAAGGTTCACTTAGGGTACCTAATACCCTTGCACTGACCCTAATAGAAAAAAATACAAATTAAATGTTAAAAACAAATATAGAATGAGGAGGGGCAGCAAAAAAAGCTAGCACCAGTCCTGTATATATAAGACAAGAGCCACTTAAACACAGTACCAACCACCCCAATATCTTTCAAACACGACAGTAAGATCTGATGGCTCAAAGATGATATTCTGATTTTGAAACCCCACCTTAGGAGGGATGACAGTTTCCTCTGCAATAAAAGATATTAGCTACACATGTAATTTACTAGCTTTAAATAAAAGGGATCAAAAGAAAGCAGAAGCTGGAATTATGATGTCCTAGTCTGTGAACTTTGTGACTGAAACAATTTCTGACCCTGAGAGAGACTTTTTTTTTTTTGTAAATGCAAAATGAAATACAAAAAATATCATTCTATACCCCTAATAGAGATCATAATATTTTCTTTGAAAGCTAACTGGCTGCTTATGCAGCAGTCCTCTCATACTAGAGAATGTAATATACCACTGTTAGATGAACTTGATAGCTCTTCAGACAGAGGAGACAAGCAAGGTAAATAGAGAAAATTAAAACTCTTGGATGACAAGGGCTCTTTGACAGTTGAAGGGTACTACATCATGATTCTAAAGATTTTATCATTTTTTTCCTAATCCCCATAATTATTCTTTTTGCATGGAGTATTTATAAATCATAACCTCAGAGGTTATCTATCATTTGGACCAATCACATCCCACTGAGGTTTGAAATGATGAATTTAGATCAACAAAAGAAATGTTTACAAAACAGGCATTGAATAAGTACAATCAGAGATCTAAAAAAAAAAAGAAAAATATTTTGAGAGAAATAATAGGGAGATTTTCCAAGTGATGATTTGGGATGGGATTAATATAGTGAATCAGGAGTACTTCATTGAACAAGCTTCTAGGAATAAAAAAAAAAAACCATGGGAAAAACAATCCCTTAAAAAAAATGACTAGCTTGGAAGCTAGCCACAAAGGCTTAGGGCCAAAGAAAACCCTGATAAAGCTAACTATATTAAAGGCCTGAGAAATCAAGCCTTTGCTTATAGACACAGAATAGGAGAAACTCTGTCATGAATCAGGCCCTAAGAGATGGCCTTAAAAGATGAAATAGACTTTGATCTCCAGAGTACAATTTATTATGAAAAATGAAATAAAGCACATAGGCTTCTGGCTCACATGCTTTGTAACATAATCTCTTGTAAACATATCAATTAAATTAGGAACAATAAAAACCAGATTTTAATAGTGATGCTGCTGAGAATGGGAAAGATAAAAGATGCTTGTTTGCAGATAATGATAAAATCGGTAATGTTTCACTCATTCATACATGGCACATCCCTCCATTCTCAATAATCCACACATCCCCATACACATCGCAACAGCAATAACCCCTAATGTTCCACAGGACCGCATTCTTCCAGCTCATACCTCTGCTGGCTAGAAGATGTGCCCATGGGGATCCCTCCACAATTTATTACATTTTCCACTCCACTGTTGAAATATTTTGACTCTTACCGATAACATATAACCATTGTTTTATTAAAGTGTAATCTGGCAACCACTCCTAAATTTGCTCAGTTACCAACCACGGAGTCAAGCCCTCCCCTTACAGTTATAACCATTAGCTTTGTAGCTAAATGTCTTCGCTTTTTAATTTTTAACATCAATTCTTAACTACTTCCCCTCTATATATTTTAGAGGAAAACATATTGTACAACCAATAGTTTGCCTTATGACTTAAATTCCTTTCCCGTCTAAGGTATCAAGTCGTTTGCACCCTTGTGATATCTTCATTGAAATCTGAGAGTGTTTACCAGCAGTCATTTAAACTGCTGACAATGTTAAGTGTCTGCGTGGGCTTCCTGCTGGATTTCTATTTTCCAGCTCTCTCATTTGCAGCCAATCGCTTCTGGCACTGTTCAAGCATTAATCTCTCTCTCTGTCTTGCTCACTTCCTGCAGTTCCTCTTGTCTTGTCTCCCCTCCAGCCGTTCCTAATTCATTTGTTTGACAGCCATACTCACCTGCAAATCACTTCCTTGCGTCGCCCTTCATTATAGTACTCACTACTTGTATTTTTGCACTCCAGCAAAGAGCTTTTCTATTCATCCTTGAAGGAGAGTCTCACTTGCTGTTCCCTCCAGTTTTAGCATATTAACGTTTGTTCACGGCAGCCATCACTTGCTGTTATTGCAATTTCAACCGTTTTCATTCAATGCTGGCATGCTGTTATTTTTATCCACTGGCTGATTGTATACAGCATTCGCCACTGCCACATTAGCTCATTTAAGATAGCTTGCAGAATCCATACCATAGTATAAGTAAATTTGCATTGTCTACATTACTGGACAATGTGATATCGATGAATATCGTTGTACATTTCAATGTTCACATTACCTAGCCTGGGCAATCTATAGACTAGTGTCTGTGCAGATGATTTACTCACAGATATCTCAGTCATACAATTAATGATTTAATTCCAACACTATAAGGCTGATGCAGAAAAGTACGTTCAGCCATATGCACCTTTCTGCACCCTTCAATGCGCATTATCTGCAGGCAAACTTACTGCTGTCGCAAGGAGCTTTGCATGCAGAAAACATGCGTTTAGAAACAGGAGTACTGCTTAGTGCCCTCGCGTGGAAATCCCGTGCAAATGAGGACATTAAGCATTACCACCTCCCCAGCCCATGCAGAAAAACTCCATCTGACCAACACAACCTTTTTTAGCACTGGAAACTTAACCCCTGGTTAGAGCTGGAGTTAAGTTTCCAGAGCTATGAAAAAAAGATTTAATGTTTTAAAAATTCTCTGGGTAATAACTGAATTATCCGGGTAAGAGGCTGCAGCCGCTGCTGTTACTTACCTGGATAAATTCAGATTTTTCCGTCCATCTGGTAGTAGGAAGCAGCCACCAGATAGATGCATAAATCGGTACTTATATGGCTATCTGCCTTGGGTTGTCGCTAGCAGTGAACCGCGCCAGATAGCTGTATAAGTAATGATGTATGTGTCTATCTGGTGGCTGCTTCCTGCTGCCAGATAGAGGGATAAATCAGAATTTATCTGGGCAAGTTGCAGTGGCAGCTGCTGCCACAAAGCTGGAGAGCTTATCAGGGATACCTTACCCCTTCCCTAGTTAAAACATGCATTCAGTCTGTGCCGAACACACATTTTATGGATTTTATGCATTTTATAACTCCCAATCCATTAGCATGTCATTAGCTTACTGCATCTGGAATTAAAAAAAATCTTGTCATTAAAAATGTGTGTGGTGAAAACAGCACACATTTTATTAGAGCCTGTATATCTGTCTAGAATGCTTTCTGTTCTTCATCTTGTCCGTTCTTATAAATATAGCCAACTTTTGTTCCATCCAGAGGAGCCATTTTAAATTTCCAATTTGATGAACTCTTGTTAAAAGGGCTTGTTTAAACAAACATTTATTTATTTATTTATTTAAACGTTTTATAGACCGTATTCGTCGAAACATCATATCTGTTTACATGGAACTGAACAGTGAAAGTACAAAAAACAGGGGTGATCGGAACTTGGGGGGTATAACTTGTACAGTATTAACATGTAACTATTAATTTATATTCTTCATCAAACAGGCATTAACAAACAATTGCCACTTATTTTAGGAGTTTTATAATTCTCTGATCTCTCAGTATGTGTCTCTTTTGTCAGTTTGTCCTTTCAATTACCCTTTACCTTCTGCATCTACTCACTGATCTTTAATCTTGCTTATTTTCTGCTTCCCACAACTGTTTAATGTTGTATTTGTGGCATAGTGGACCCTTGGTCGCAGTGAAGATGACTCTGTCCACGGGGAGGGGCCCCGTGGGGAACCACTGCGATAGGCTGAACTCAGATAGCAGACACAGTATGGATAGAGGCTTTATTGTACTACTGTAGATAGATGGTAAAAGCAGGAAAGTATGGCACTGATCCAGAGGTGCCAGTACATTCAACAGGCTCAGAAGTGAAGTCTCACCCAGATGTTCACAATAGGCGGAAGCCCACAATGTGGGAACGTCGCTGCTGGGGGTGGAGCGGGAGCACCGGATCATAGAGGTACTCACAGGAATGATGGCATCTTCCTGATGGTGGAAGTTAAGACCGAAGGTCCGTGGTGCAGGATATAATGGCTGGTAGGCCCTCAAGGAGCGAGTACCCAATGGTCCAATATCCTGAAATGTAGAAGAGAGAGAAAGAGACCCCCTGAGGAGCGGTGTCTTAGAGGGAACCCCGAATGGTAGTTGGAACCAGACCCCCGAGAAGCGGGTGTCTAGAGCTTCTACAGGAGCGAGGCCCTTGGAGTGAAGCAGTGTCTAAGCGCGCAGCTTAGAGCCGTCAGAGTAGCTAAAACTGAAGTCCTGCTAACTCAAGGTGGTAGCGGAAGCGGAGGCTAGATATACCGGAGGTACTGACGTCATGCGGTGGGGCCGTCCTCGAGGTTTCCACCATGACGTTCATTTGAGCATAGGAGATGTGCAAGCTCGCGCCCTAGGAGGCCTCGGGAGTGAGCATGGCAGATGGGGACGCCCATGCTGGTTTGGAAATGCCGAGACCCTCGGCACTCAGCACCGGAGGCAGCCATCTTGCCCAAAGAGAGTGAAAGAGGAGAAAAGAGGTAAGGCAGAGTGGTCGCAGCCATCTGCGACCGGACGCAACATTTAATGAATTTTTTTTACTTGGTCATTCATTTACAAAACACGTAAGGCGACCAGTCCTACCTTTTTTAGAAGCTATGTCTCACCATAATTTATAAGCACAGCCCCCAGTTTTCTGCAGCAGCTCAAGAGTAGATTCTGTGTCAAAGTTTCTAAAATTCCATGGCAATTATGTATTACATATTGGACTTGTCTCTCCAAGCTCTCTTGAGCATTTGCAGGAGTTCCCGCATGAGCCTCATCAGTTATGTTTTGTCCAAGAACAAGCACAGACATGTACTCAGTCTCTCCTCATATTTTTTTCACTAAATTTTAAAATTCCAATTTGTTGACTTGTTCAATCTTTTTATAGTTGACTTGCTGCCTCGGCTGCACCCACAACAGCATTTTTCATATTGCAACGGGCATTATTTTCTCCTGGTGACTACAAAAAGGCGGAAAAGAGATTCAGTATGTAAAAGAAATTAGAACAGGAAGCAGACTCCAACTCCCAGAAGGCAGGGGGAAGGAGCTTCCCAGGCTTTGCCCTGTTGAGAGGATGAGAGAGCCCAGGCCTGGTGGGAGAAGTATAAGAGCATGTCTGAAGAGGGGGCAGGAACAGGAAGGAGGTCTGTTTTCACAGTGGAAAAAGGTAAACAGAGGAGTGCTTCAGGGATCTGTACTTCGACCGGTGCTTCTTAAATATTTATAATTGATCTGGAAAGGGGTACGACAAGTGAGGTGATCAAATTTGCGAATGACACAAATTTATGCAGAGTAGTTAAATCTCAAGCAGTTTGTGATACATTACAGGAGGACCTTGTGAAACTAGAAGACTGGGCTTCCAAATGGCAGATTAAATTTAACTTGGACAAGTGAAATGTGATGCATATAGGGAAAATAACCCTTGCTGTGTTACACAATGTTAGGTTCTATCTTAGAGTTACCACTCAGGAAAGAGATCTAGGTATCATAGTGGAATACATTGAAATTGAGGGTTCAGTGTGCTGTGGCAGTCAAAAAGCAAACAGAATGTTAGGAATTATTAGGATGGGAATGGTAAATAAAATGGTGGATGTCATAATGCCTCTGTATTGCTCCATGGTGAGACCGCACCTTGAATACCGTGTGCAATTCTGGTCACCACATCTCAAAAACGATATAGTTGAACTGGAGAAAGTACAGAGAAGGGTGACCAAAATAAGTTGCATGGAATGGCTGCCCTATAAGGAAAGGCTAAGGAAGTTAGGGCTGTTCAGTTTGGAGAAGAGACAACTGAGGGGAGTATAACATAGGTATATAAAAACATGAAAGGACTTGAACAGGTGAATGTAAATCAGTGATTTACTCTCTCAGATAACAGGACTATGGGGTACTCCTTGAAGTTAGCAAGTAGCTCATTTAAAACAAATCAAAGAAAATTATTTTTCACTCAACAGAGAGCATGGTTGGGAGTGAGAAAGCCTATGTGTGTGTGTATGTGTGAGAGAGAGAGCATGGGAATGAGAAGCCTATGTGTGTGTATGTGTGAGAGAGAGAGCATGGGAATGAGAAGCCTATGTGTGTGTATGTGTGAGAGAGAGAGCATGGGAATGAGAAGCCTATGTGTGTGTGTATGTATGAGAGAGAGAGCATGGGAATGAGAAGCCTGTGTGTGTGTATGTGTGAGAGAGAGAGCATGGGAATGAGAAGCCTATGTGTGTGTGTATGTGTGAGAGAGAGAGCATGGGAATGAGAAGCCTATGTGTGTGTGTATGTGTGAGAGAGAGAGCATGGGAATGAGAAGCCTATGTGTGTGTGTATGTGTGAGAGAGAGAGCATGGGAATGAGAAGCCTATGTGTGTGTGTATGTGTGAGAGAGAGAGCATGAAATGAGAAGCCTATGTGTGTGTATGTGTGAGAGAGAGAGCATGGGAATGAGAAGCCTATGTGTGTGTGTGTATGTGTGAGAGAGAGCATGGGAATGAGAAGCCTATGTGTGAGAGAGAGCATGGGAATGAGAAGCCTATGTGTGAGAGAGAGCATGGGAATGAGAAGCCTATGTGTGAGAGAGAGAGCATGGGAATGAGAAGCCTATGTGTGTGTGTATGTGTGAGAGAGCATGGGAATGAGAAGCCTGTGTGTGTGTATGTTTGAGAGAGAGAGCATGGGAATGAGAAGCCTGTGTGTGTGTATGTTTGAGAGAGAGAGCAATGGAATGAGAAGCCTGTGTGTGTGTGTGAGAGAGAGAGCATGGGAGTGAGAAGCCTGTGTGTGTGTGAGAGAGAGAGCAAGGGAGTGAGAAGCCTGTGTGTGTGTGAGAGAGAGAGAGAGCATGGGAGTGAGAAGCCTGTGTATGTGTGTGTGAGAGAGAGAGAGCATGGGAGTGAGAAGCCTGTATGTGTATGTGTGAGAGAGAGAGCATGGGAGTGAGAAGCCTGTGTGTGTATGTGTGAGAGAGAGAGAGCATGGGAGTGAGAAGCCTGTGTATGTGTGAGAGAGAGAGCATGGGAGTGAGAAGCCTTTGTGTGTGTGTGGTGTGTGTGTGTGTGAGAGAGAGCATGGGAGTGAGAAGCCTGTGTGTGTGTATGTGTGAGAGAGAGAGCATGGGAGTGAGAAGCCTGTGTGTGTGTGTGTGAGAGAGAGAGCATGGGAGTGAGAAGCCTGAAGCCTGTGTGTGTGTGTGTGTGTGTGTGTGTGTGTGAGAGAGAGCATGGGAATGAGAAGCCTTGTGTGTGTGTGTGTGTATGTGTGTGTGAGAGAGAGCACGGGAGTGAGAAGCCTGTGTGTGTGAGAGAGAGAGCACGGGAGTGAGAAGCCTGTGTGTGTGTGTGAGAGAGAGCACGGGAGTGAGAAGCCTGTGTGTGTGTGTGTGAGAGAGAGAGCATGGGAGTGTGAAGCCTGTGTGTGTATATGAGAGAGAGAGAGCATGGGAGCGAGAAGCCTGTGTGTATGGGAGCGAGAAGCCTGTGTGTATGTGAGAGAGAGAGCATGGGAGCGAGAAGAAGCCTGTGTGTGTGAGAGAGAGAGAACATGGGAGTGAGAAGCCTGTGTGTGTGAGAGAGAGAGAGCATGGGAGTGAGAAGCCTGTGTGTAGGTGAGAGAGAGAGCATGGGAGTGAGAGCCTGTGTGTAGGTGAGAGAGAGAGTATGGGAGTGAGCCTACATGTGTTTTTGAGAGAGAGAGCATGTGGAGGGGAGAGCTTGTGTATGGAAGTGTGAACTTGCATGTGAAGGAGTGCATTTCAGCATCATGGCAGCTGCTAATAGGCATTCTGCTCCCCTTTCTCCATGAAGGATAGTGATTAAGTTGCAGCTGGGAAAATTTCAAGGCAGAATTTGAAGACTATCCTCTAGCCACAGCTGAAGTGCAGGCAGCTACTTTGAGGGCCGTGACAGGTACTGAATGCCACCTTGCTCATAAACATAATTTGAATCTTCCAGAGGAACAAAAAAGCAAATAAGCCATCCATGTTGTATTGGAAGCATATTTTAGGACTAAAAAAATGGTAATATATGAAAGATAAATATTTGGCTGCTGCAAATAAGGGAAGGATAAATCTGACAACTTTATCACACGCTTGAGAGAAAGCAGGAACTTGCAAGTATGGCCCCTGAATGATAAATTGATTTGGGATAAACTAGGCTTTGGCATAACCAATGAGTGCACATATCTTCTGAGAGAACAAGACATAAATTTGAATACAGCTATTGAAATATGTCACACTGCACTGCTTACTGACTTGTAAATGAGAGATATGGGAAGGACTACAAGAGATAAATATCAGTGAAGCATAGATGGCTACCACAATAAGCAACAGCAGATTAACCCACCTGCAACAAAATTATATTTATTTATTTTGAAGTATTACCCACCCTTTCTAACAGTTTGGGGGGGATACAATACAAATAAATAATTATTAAAATAAAACAAATACAGTATTTAATAAAGACATACTCTCTAGTCACATATACTGGTTGCAGAAACAGCTGTATAAAGAAAGAGGTATGCACAGTGCGCTTTAAAAATGCAAATCATCAGGGAATGGAATTGAAAGAAATGTCTTTAATAATTGTTTAACAGCTTGGATTCTTTAGTTAACTGTATATTGCTCGGAAGGGAGTTCCATAATGTGGAGCCGTGAGTAGGGAAAGAGCATTCCCTGGTTTCAGTAAGACATGCAACTTTTGGTGAAGGTACATCTAAGAGATACTGTCCTTCAGAACACCAAAAACGGGTAGGAGTATACGTTCTTAAAGTAGACTTTATCCAGGGGGAGGTAACATCGTAAAGAAGATTATGAATAATTACAGCAGTTTTAAATTGTGTGCGATAATGAACAAGAAGCCAATGTAGAGCCTTGAGAACTGGAGTATTGTGTTCTGGTAATAAGATGTGGTTGGAACCATGGACCACAATCACAACCGAGCAGTTTAAATTGAAGCTATTCAGGAAAGCTCATAGTGTCCTGGGAACTTCATTTGCAGTTCAGCATATGTGGATGTACTCCTGAGCCTGAAAGCCAATCGGAAACCACTGCTGTGGGTTCAACACCATTCCTAATGAGCTAAATTACATAGAATACCTCTGCACCAGATCATTGTTGAGACAACAGCTGATCAATGCATGTGATGACATGTAGAAGCTCATTTTGAGCTTGAGCGCCTAGTATTTCACCAATCCAGTGTGCGCTAAGCAATGTACTAGGGGCCCTAAAGCTTGAGGCAACTGTAGTAAGTAAGTTGGAGAAGCTGAGAATTTGTATTGATCCAAAGTTTCTAAACCTGGCAGTGAGGAGATCTCACTATAGCAAGCCAACGCTTGAAGATGTTTTATATAAGCTGCTTGAACTCAAGTGTTTATGCTTGTTGATAGGATGAATTCCTGCAATGTAAGTTAGATGAGAAAGCAGTCTCATGACAACACTCTGGACTTCCTGAACTAGAAAAAGATGGCATAAACTACCATTTGGAGTTCTTCTAGCACCAGAGCTATATCAGCAGAAGCAGCATGAACAGTTAGCAGGCACTCGGTGGGCAATAGTGAATGACATCCTTATCGTGGGCTGCGGTGACTTAGATGAGGAAGCAGAGCATGACCATAAGTCCTTGGCCCTAATGGCTTGATATAGATGGATGAAGCTAAGACTTAATGAGCAAAATTAAAATTCATGATGAAAGAAGGAAAATCTGTGCTGCATTTCATTGGGTTTGTGACCTACCTAGCAAAATTCAGGCTATACCTATTAGAGCTATGCAAGGCCTTGAGAAAACTTCTAGATAAGGATGCTATTTAGCACTGGCTTCCAAAGCATACCCAGGTAGTGCAGAAAAGAAAGCGCTTGGTCCTAGGTTCACTTTTGTGGAAATACTACAGTGTCACCAAGTCTTTGTGAAACAGAATAACGCTAGTAAAATGGCTTAGGATGTTGTCTGATGAGAGGCTCAGTCAGTGGCATAGCCAGAACTGATTTCTTTGGGGGCCCAAGGTTAACATGGGTGGACAGTAGGCATATAGGTTTGAGCCGTACTAATTGTACTTTTATCAATAAATAATACCTTAGAATGCACCTGACAATGAATTTCTTTATAGTCTGCAGCAGCCATCATGAGTGATGCTTTAAAATATTTTATTTCAAGCACATACCAATATTAAAAATAGCTTATTGACCCGTATTAATTTATTTTATATGTATTAGTTTATATACACCCTATCATATAAAAAGTAAACAAAGAACACTTCAAAGAAACATCAGATCCAATCACATAATAAAACAAATATCAATATATTCTTTTATGAATCCTCATTCAAAAATGCAGAGCATATCATAACTACAATAATACAGCAATAATCATAAGAATCATAAGAACTTAAGATAGGCAATGGGTACAGAACAGAACTAGGATCATTCATACTATAACCCAACATGCAAACAAATATATATTCAGATTCTGGTGGCACCTCAGTAACAGCAAAAAAACTCCCTCCACTGCCAAGCACTTTGTGAAGTAATACAAACCCCTACAAAAATATATAAAAATAAGCATCTAGAATCTTGCCATACCATAACAGCAGTAACTCTTAGGACTCAAACAGCAGCAACCTTATCTATGAAATGGCAGCATGGCAAACATTACACCATCTACTGGGCAAACAAGCCGTACTGCTATAAATCCCTACAGAGAAACTACGCATTAGTCAAAATACTGCATCACTTTCACACATGCACAAAACAGAATAAGAAACTATAAATTAGCTAATTACATAATACATTTACATTACATTTAATAAAATTTGTTAATCGCCTAACACTATGAATAGTTCTAGGCGATATACAATCAAACATGCATAAAATTAAACAATACAACATAATAAACATTGCAATAAATAGTATACATTAAAATAACAAGTGACTGTATAAAATTACATGTAGGCTAGTTTAAAAAGAAAAGTCTTTAACAAACCTCTGAATGTTTTAGCTGATTCAAAAAGCCGGAGTTCTGTTGGAAAGGAGTTCCAGAAGATTGGACCAGCAACAGAAAAAGAGCACTCCCGAGTAATGTGTAATCGAGCCAGTTTAGGAGATGGAATGTCTAAAAGGCCTCTCTGGGAAGCTTGAAAATTTCTGGAGGGTTGGTAGAACTTCAAGAAAGCATTGGACCAAGGGCAAGACTGATTGTTAATCAATTTGAAAACTGTCATGCCAATCTTATATTTAACTCTTTCATTAATAGAGAGCCAGTGAAAGTTCATCAGCACTGGAGTGATATGGTCAAAGCTGAATAAGAAACTATAAATTAAAAACAGAAACATGCAAACATGATTGAAATGGAAAACCCAAGAAACCGGACTTTTTTAACAGTGGAATACTGAAGAAAAAGTAAAATACAAATATATAAGAAATGCATATTCCTAAAGATGACATGTTTCAATCGCTGAAAATCAAAATAATTATTTTTTTTACCTTTGTTATCTGATCTTATTTTCTAATCAGCTGGTCGCAATCTTTTTTTTCCCTAATTCCTTTTTCAAGGTCTCTTTTATTCTGTTTCTTCTCTCTTCTCCTGTCTTCTTTCCTTCCTCCCTCCCTCATAGAGGCTCCCACTCCTACATACACTCTCTCTTACCTAGGTTCCCACTCTCACATGCAGACTCTCACTGTCATATACTCTCTCTCGCACACAGGTTCCCACACCATACAGGCTCTCACTCTTACATGCTTTCTCTGACATGCAGGCTTCCACTCCTACATACTTGCTCTCTCCCAAATCCACAGGATGTCACACCCACATGCGCTCTCTCACACCCTCACAGGCTCTCCCCTCCACATGTTCTCTCTCTCAAAAACACATATAGGCTCACTGCCACATGCTCTCTCTCTCTCACACATACACACACAGGTTTCTCACGCCCATGTTTTCTCACACACATACACACAGGCTTCCCATTCTCAACCATGCTGTCTCTCTCTCACATACGCATGCACACAGGTATCTCACTCCATGCTCTCTCTCGTGCATACACACACATGATTCTCACTCCCATGCTCTCTCTCAAATATACACACAGGCTTCTCACTCGTATACGCTCTCTCAAGCATACACACACAGGCTGCTCATTCCCACACACTTTATCAGACTCTCCCTCTCTCCTGGGCCTCCTAGCTGTGAAAGGCCTCCGTCTCGGGCCTTGAGGATGAATTCCGTGATGGCTCTGTGTTGGGCCTCCTTGGGCCGAACAGGATGAGCTATGCAACAGCCCTCTTCTTCTCGATGACGGGTAACGCGGGTTGGGTGGGCCTGAGCTCAAAGTGGGTGGGCCGCAGCCCACCTGTGGCTACGCCACTAGGCGCAGTCAATGGTCTTTGCTTCTAGGGAGCTGATGAGCAGCTTTATGCACAAATTGAAAAGGGATGTTTGAACACTGTGTTTGCTGCTAACATTTTCATTATTGCCTCTATGGCTGTGATATAATTACAGAAGAAACTGACCTTAAGCCACTGTCAGCAATATTCAAAAAGCCCCTACTGTGTGCTGCCAAGCATATTCAGAGCTTGCCATTTATACTGCAGTATTACTACCTTGATGTTTTTTAAGCCAAGTCCTGACATATAAGATATTGAAAGAAGATGTAGACATAGGCATCTCAGAGACCTGGTGGAAGGAGGATAACCAATGGGACAGTGATATTAGGGTACAAATTATATCAGAATGATAGGCCAGGTCAAATTAGTGAAGGAGTGGCCATTTATGTCAAGGATGGCATAGATTCAAACTGTCAGGGTATTACAGCTAGTTATGGATAATCTCCAGGGCAGCAGCAGGCTGAACTCAGGAACAGGGTAGTCAGGCATCAGGGTCTTCTGTCTGGACCAGCTACCTCCCTCTCAGATTGATCCCTTAGGATCTCATAGCCAGCAGGACTTAAAATGAAGGTGCACTGAAAATACAGAGGTACAGAAGGGCACCAGTCAGAGCAGGGCAAGCCTACAAAAAATACAACAGGGAACAGAAAGGAAAAACTCAGAATAGAAAGTGCACCTCAAATAAAATAGGAAATGGACAAGAAAAAAGGCAAAACAGAATAAACACAGATAGAACAAAAGGCCACAATAATAGAGCCAAACACAGGACAAACAAAATACAAAGCAAGGGCAAACACAGAGTAGCAGAAGGCCACAAACTTGGGCCAATATACAGAGTAATACAAAACAAGTACTAGGATACAAGAACTAGGACCAAGGAAGGCCACATCTAGGAGCAGAGTTGGCTCCAAGATTAAAGAAGGAGCTTGGGGTGAGGCAGGTTTAAATGCTGAGTCATACTGGGCAGTGTTGCCAGATGCCAACATTTTTTCAACCCAATTTGTCATCAAATCTAGCCCAAAAGTAGCCCAAACCTCAAAAGTTGTGTAAATAATTTTTATTCTGCATGATAGTACACAAATTTCTGCATTGTCTGCATACAAGTTTACAAAATTAACAATGTATATTAAAAAGTAAAAAAAAGAGTGATAGAAAAGAATAAAATCAGGGTTGATGCCCTACTCAAGATGGATTAGAACTTCTAATTTAGAAGCAAGTCCGGGTTGGGGATCTGACCTGACACCCCCCTTCTCCCGGAACTATATATTTTTACTCCGGCCATGCTGACCCCTGCACATTCAGTGCAATATTATAAAAGCAAGTGAAAATGTAAAAAAAAAAATGTATGCGTTGTGCAGATATTGAATTCTCGGACACAGTTTGGGTTTGAAAAGCGTGCACTGCTGGCAAATATGTGGTGTGCACGGGAATCGGTCCAGACCCATTAGCGGAGGTATAAAAGCGCCACCTAAAAAATCAAGGTTGTCCTGTTCAGTGTTGCCGTTACATCTGTACATATCGGATGTAAAACAAATTGTCTAAAAAAAAAACAAAATAATAGTTAAATACAATTTTAGAGATTTATTTAAAGCTTTCCAAAATTTTGTAGTTCAAATCAATACATAGAAACACGAGCACATATACTAGACAACCTCCCTTCCCCCCCCCCCCCCAAGCAGATTCTCCTCCTGCCTCTAAATGGTGTTTGAAAGGGATTTCTTTTTTTTATGTAATGGTGTGGCTAAAGAAAGAAGGATGCAGAACAAAGGGGAAAAAAACCAGCAGGCACAACCTTGTTCTCACTAGTTTCACGCCTGTGTGCCTGTGTTGATGCCCTGCAGTCACCATCCTCTGTCCCTGTTCACGGCTTGCAGTAGCTTGTTGTGAGTGTGACGAATGAGGGAAAGGTTGGTACTTCATGCTTTGCAGCTTTAAGTACATATTCCCATGCCCACCATGCTCCCCTTCAGCTTCCGGCAAGATACCCAAAAGACGCCCAAGAAAAAAAAAAGAAGCCCAAACTCCCACAGCCGAAAAAACGAAAAAAATATTTCCCACACACGCTCATTGGAAAGTAGCCTAATTGGGCATGAAAACCGCCCATCTGGCAACACTGGTGCTGGGATATTAGCTGCCAAGCCGGGACCATGGCCCAGTGAGAGTCCCTGCTGGTAGGAGGACAGCACTGAAGACAGTCCCTTAGACAAACAGGATAAAAGTCCTGCAAGAAACAAAATGCACTGAGGAATCTCTATAGATAGAAATTTTCTGTGTGTTGGGAAAGAGTATAGCTATGTTTATTACTGTCTACCAGGCCAGAATGAAAAGAGAGACAGTGAAATGCTACTGGAAATTAGAAAGCTAACTAGGCTACCCAATAATAATGAGAGAGTTAAATTACCCCAACATTGAATGAGTAAATAAATATCTTGTCAGGATATGCTAGAAACTTAAGGGCAGATTTTAAAAGGGTTACGCGAGTAACCCTTAAACCCCACCTCCTGTGCGCACCAAGCCTATTTTGTATAGGCTCTGCGGCGCGCACAAGCCCCGGGACGCGTGTATGTCCCGGGCTTGCAAAAATGGGCGGGGGCGAAGCCGCGGTCTGGGACATGTCCAGAGGCATGGCAGCGGTCTGGGGTCATGGCCGAGTGCCCCGACATAGTAGCCTGTGTCGGGGCCTGCTGTGCCAGCAGGCCCCGACACAGTTCCCTCCAAGGCCGCTCCGATTTCGGAGCGGCCTTGGAGGGAACAGGGAAAACCATCGGGCCTCTCCTAGGGCTCAGCGCGTGCAAGGTGCACATGTGTGCACCACCTTGCGCGTGCCGACCCCGGATTTTATAACATGCGCGCGGCGGCGCACACATGTTATAAAATCGGGTGTACATTTGTGCGCGCGGGGTAGCTCGCACAAATATACCCCCCCCCCCCCCCAATTTTAAAAATCTGCCCCTTAGGTTTCTAGATGCTATAAATGGAGCAGCTGATCCTGGAACAGACTACATATAATTCTCACTGTGACGCAGGATCTGGTGCAAGAGTTAAAGGTGAAAGGGCCGCTTGCCAATAGTGATCATAATGCAATCAAATTTAACATAAATCACTGAAGGGAGGAAATTAAGGAAAGCTATAGCAGGAGCATTTAACTTTAAAACAGGAAAGACTATGATAAAATGAGGAAATTGGTTAGAAAAAAACTAAAAGGTCACTGCTGGAGAGAAACTAAGATGGCATCCTGAGAGATCGCAACTCCGTTTGCTCCGTGCTCAGAGATTTCTGAATTAGCTTCGGCAAACTTTCCTGGCAAAGAAATGCCCCATAAGAGAAAAGGCAAAGTCCGGGTATATCCACCCGACCCTGACACTGCTACGGGACAGCGTTTAATTTCTGAGTTCGCCTCTTCCATACCTGTTTTGAGGGCTTCAACTCCCACTGGAGAGCAGGCGAGAGGAGAGCCTTACTCCCCTGGGGAGCTTTCGTTGAGCCCTCCAGCTCCGAGAATGCCATTGGGAGCTTTGCCGCACGCCGACGACAGAGGAGCCGCGGCTCATGTTGATGACATCATCCAGAGCGCACGGGGGTGGCCCAGAAGCTGCCGGTTTGCCTGGAGGGGAGTCTAGAACCCAAGGGGCTGCTTTGCAGGGAGGAGAGGAGCAGGAAGCAACTGAAATCCCCATATCAATGGGAGAAGGCAGTAAGCCTACTGGAATTGGGGTAAGGAGACCCCCTCCACCACAATTTATTAAACCAACGGTAATAACCCTTGATACTATCTGGGACTTTATGGCGAGGATGTCGGATAAACTAGATAATTTCAATGATTATTAACGCATCCATTGATGCAGGCATGGTTCCCAATCCATTAAAACAAGCGATTCTTAAACCCTCCCTCAAAAACCTAAACTGGACCCTACTGATCTGAGCAATTACCGCCCCATCTCCAACCTTCCATTCATTGCAAAAATCTTAGAAAAAACTATCAACCGCCAACTCAGTGAATATTTAGATGAGCATCTGATCCTATCCCCATCTCAATATGGTTTTCGGAAACTACACAGTACAGAAACCCTGCTTATATCACTTTCTGACTACCTGATCAAAAGTTTAGACAAAGGACTATCCCATCTGTTAATAATCTTAGACGTTTCGGCTGCATTTGATACAGTCAGCCATCAGATACTCCTCAAACGCCTTGATGAGATTGGAATTACTGGCACAGCCCACAACTGGTTCACTTCATACCTCAGCAATAGGAATTATAAAGTCAAATTAGGCAACCATGAATCTAAGGAAATTCCCCTTGCTCATGGAGTCCCCCAAGGCTCCTCCCTGTCTTCCACGCTATTTAATATTTACCTGTTACCCCTCTGCCAGCTCCTGTCCAGCCTTAAGATGCCGCACTATTTGTACGCTGATGATGTACAAATTCTAATTCCAATCACTGATTCCATACCAAAAGCCCTTGATATCTGGCATGCCACACTCAACGCAATCAACAATCTACTTAATTCTATACAACTTGCTCTTAATACTACAAAAACTGAACTCATAGTTATAACTTCTCCCACACCCTCTCATACTACGCTGACAATGCCTATCACATTACCCCACACCCAATTTTCCCACCAATTACGTGATCTAGGAGTCATACTAGTCGACCACATGACATTCAAAAATATATCAATACAATACTGAAAGAATGTTTTTTCAAGATCCACACAATTAAAAAACTAAAACCCCTATTACACTTCACTGATTTCCGCACCGTACTCAAGCCATGGTATTCTCTAAAATTGACTACTGTAATGCTCTGCTATTAGGACTACCCAAAAATGCCATCAATCCGTTACAAATTCTACAGAACACTGCCGCTCGCATCCTCACCAACACTACTTCAAAGGAGCATATTACACCCATTCTTAAACGATTACATTGGCTACCCATTCACTTTTGCATTCAATATAAGGTTTTAACCCTCATACACAAAGCCCTTCACAAATCAGAAATGAACTGGTTCTCTAACTCCTTACAATTTCATACCTCTAACAGGCCGATCAGAAACCCATACATGGCTACCTTGCAAACCCCTTCACCCCAACTCTTTAAATATACATCCACTAAGGCCCGCGCCCTGTCACTAGCTGGCCCTACCTTATGGAACTCTATGCCCACTGAACTACGACTTGAACAGTCCCCAAAGATCTTCATAAAAAATATCAAGACATGGTTATTTACTCAAGCCTACACATGATCCCCCTGCTCCTTCCCACTTCATTCTACCCATCTTGCAAGTAAAATAGACATTATCCTTCACATCTCCTCCTCATGATGCAACATCTCTAAATACCCCGGCATGTCCAATCCTCTCTTCCTCCCCCCCTCCCCTTCTCTCCTCCCCCCCCTCCCCCCCTCTTTCCCTCTACTTTAAGTTTTGCTGTTTAAATTACTTAGCTATTCTCACTGTTAGTTATTTATGTATTAGTTCATAATTATTAACTTGTTATATGTACAACGTTACTTATTTCCTTAGTTATCTATATACTAGTTCATAATTATTACTACCTTGTTCTATGTACAACGCTCTGCCGTTTTGTTTTCCTGTAAACAGACGTGATATCCTAGGATGAACGGCGGTATATAAAAACCAACAAATAAATAAAAAATAGACAATCAGGTCCTAAAGTTGGACGAGATTGCCGCTAAAGTTGTGACACAGGAACGGGACATCCAGCAGAAATTTATGGAATATGATGATTCATTTAAGAAAGCTAATGAGGAAATAAAAAAATCTCCATAGTATAAATGCCACTATGATATCTGAGAGGGCACATATGTCGAGGAGACTGGAATCAATAGAAAATTTTATGAGGCATTTAAATATAAGATTACTACATTTTCCTATTGTAATGGGGGATATACCCCTGTTAACTTTTAGGAAATATGCAATGGAGATTTTAAAGATACCTCAAGAAGAGATTCCAGCTGTAAAGAAATTATTCTTTCTACCTAAAAGAACCAATTCTGTCTCAGCTATTTCAAATGTTCAAAGGTTGGACTTTCAAAATCTAACCGAATACTTAGAAAATTCTAGTATTGAAATTGTAGACAGGGCTGTACTCTTTATTTCCTTTTTTGATGAAACGAGTGTTTCAAAGATTATGAAGAATTATTTAAAAAATATAAATGAATTATACTGTGGAGGTCTTGTACGTGTGTATCCTGACTTAGCTAAACCCGCGCAACAGCGTAGGAAAGCTTTTTTACAGATGAGATCTGAGACCCTAGCACTAGGAGGCCAGCTTTATGCTGCATTATCCATGTAAGTGCATCATTAAGCTGGCCAGAAATACTTACATATTTTTTCTACCGGACCAACTGCGGGTCTTTTTGGATGGGAGAAGACAACCTAGTGAACTATTTTATTTTATTTATTTATTTAAGGTTTTTATATACCGGCAATCATGAGAACATATCTTGCTGGTTTACATGAAACGGGAGTGCATTAAATACATCAAACTAGAACTAAGGTGACCGAAGGTACAGTTACAATTAACAAGGGTAGCAAAACTTGGTGAAGAGGAAGAAATAGGAAAGAAAAAGGGAGAATTAGTTTGGTGATGGTAAACAGGAGCTAAAGTTGTATTTTTTTTCCTTATTATTCTCCTCTGTAATGTTTTTCTCTCCATGTTTTCCTATGTAACAAGAGGAATTTAAGTAGAAAGTGTAATTATAAACCCTCTGAGTTAAGGGGTTAATTACTCTTATGTTAATTACTTTATGATGATAGTTACTTAAGTTGGAATCCTTTGTATTTCCAATGTAAAAGTTTATTTTGTATATTGTTAAAAGATGTAAAGAAAAAAATTAAAAAAAAACAAAAAAACCCCCTAAAAGGTATGTTTGCAAAAAGTTTGTATGCAGCATGGATGCTGTTTAAAAACACCATCTTGGAAGCCCAGGCTAGATATTCTCCAAGAATTAAAAAAGGTAGAAAGAAGACCAAACTGCCAGCATGGCTAAATAGTGAGATGAATGAGGTTATTAGTCAAAAGGATGACCTTTAAATACTGGAATGTTTAAAATGGAGAAAATAGGAAAGGGCATAAGTACTGGCAAATTAGATGTAAAGCATTAATAAAGCAGGCCAAAAAAGAAATTGAAAAGAAACTGGCCAGAGAGCTAAAAACGCAATATAAAAAAGTTTTTCAAGTATATTTGAAGCAAAAAGCCAGTGAGGGAGTTGTTTGGACTTCTAGATGACAGAGAAGTAAAAGGGGAGCTCTGGGAAGACAAGACCATAGCAGGAAATCTAAATAAATTCTTAACTTTGGTCTTTACTCAAGAGGATTCCATGAGATATCTATCCTGGTAACACATTTTGGAGTAGATTTTATAAATGTACGCGCGGGCGTACTTTTGTTCGTGCACCAGGCGCGAACAAAAGTACGCTGGATTTTATAAGATACGCGTGTATTTTATAAAATCCGGGGTCGGCGCGCGCAAGGGGGTGCAAAAATGGTAGAAACTATTCTGACAAACAAAATTATTGACCATTTGGATAAACAAGGAATAATGGGGCAGAGCCAACATGCATTTAGCAAAGGAAAGTCTTGACTTATAAATCTGTTAGAAGTTTTGAAGGGGTTAACAAATATGTGGACAAGGGTGAGTGAGCTGATATAGTATATCCAGATTTTCAAAAGGCTAAAGGACAGGAAACAGAGAATACAACTTGAATGGGCATTTCTCTCAACAGAGAAAGGTAAATAGTGGAGTGCCCCAGGGATCTGTACTAGGATTGGGGCTTTTCAATATATTTATAAATAATACTTGAAAAGGGAGTGTTGGGTAAGGTGATCAAATTCACAAAAGACACCAAATTTTTCAAACTTATCAAATCACTAGTCACTTGTGAAGAATTGCAAGAAGACCTTATGAGACTAGGGGATTGAGCCTCTAAATGGCAAATGAAATTTAATGTGGACAAGTGGAAAGTGATGCACATAGAGAAAAATAATCCAAATTATACATATATAATGTGTTCCATATTAGGTATCACCACACTATTAAACTCTGGAATTCATTGCCGGAGGATGTAGTTAGGGAAGTTAGTGTAACTGGGTTTAAAAAAAGTTTGGATAAATTCCTGGAAAAGAAGTCCATAAACGGATATTTCCTGTCGTGTAGCCAGATGGATTCAGAACAAATGGGTATAGTATGCTCGTGCTAGCAGTTGAGACGGATCTGACGTCAGCACGGGTGATATATACCCCCACAGGAAGCGTAGCAACTTAGTAATTTCCGTCTCCAAAGCATTTGGAGAGTCTGCACGCTCGCTGAGCTGTTTCCAAATCTACTTTCTACTTTCTTTTTACTAAAACTTCTACAGCACCATCGAGCCCCGCACTCCTGCGGTGATACCCTAAGGTCCCTCCTCCAGTTGAGTTTCCCGGGGTGATTTCCGTGATCCCCCGGAGGTTAAGTCCTCGGTCCGGTGGCCGAATCATGGCAGGGACATAGCCCCCGGGCGAGGCTCGGGAGGGGCGAACGAGGCGCCTCAGTCCCGGCGTGGACGAGGCAGCGGGTGCATTTCCTCAAAGCGCGGCGGTGAAGGTACTTGCCCTCTCCCCCGCAGCCGGAGACCGCCCGGGTTCCAGCCGGGAAGCCGAGGATCAGGTAAGGCGTACTTTTACTCTTTGGTCTCCGAGGAACGAGGATCGGCGGCGTGGCCTGTGGGCGGCACGCCGTGGAAGGGCCCATTTTGTTGGCCTTACTCAGGTATTGAGCGCCATGATAGGCGCAGGTCTATGACTAAGCCGCATATTGCTGAGAGCATATTGCATACATTGAGCGTATATTGCTAAGCCGCATATTGCTGAGAGCACATTGCATATCATTGAGCGTATATTGCTAGCCGCATATTGCTGAGAGCATATTGGATATCATTGAGCATATTATTACTGCCGCATATATTAAGCCTGTATAAGCGTATTGCTGCCGCATATTATTGAGCGCCTGTGTATTAAGCGTATATTGCTGCCGCTATTATTGAGCGCCTATTGTATTAAGCGTATATTGCTGCCGCATATTATTGAGCGCCTGTTGTATAAGCGTATTGCTGCGCATATTGAGCGCCTGTTGTATTAAAGCGTATATTGCTGCCGCATATTATTGAGCGCCTGTTGTATTAAGCGTATATTCTGCCGCTATTATTGAGCGTGTTGTATTGAGCGCCTGTTTATAAGCGTATATTCCTGCTGCTTATTATTAAGCGCATATTTTTCAATGGAACAGAACGCCTCAGTGGCTTTAGCAGTGGCACCTCTTGCCTCCGGCATTAAAGCCCTCGGCCTCTCCTCTGCATGCCAGCTTAGAGCCACGCACAGTGAAGAGCCAGACTCCCTATGTGCCCAATGTGAGGAGGCCGTGGGAGCCTCGGGTCAGGACCAGTCTCAGCCACGATTCGCTGACAGTTCCCCAGGGGCTACCCCGGATTTAGCGGGCTGTCTCGACCAACCTGGAATCCCGGGGGATCTCGTACCCCGGCGGTTAGAGACCGCCTCCATTTCCTGGGTGGATCTCTTTAAGGGGATTCATGCCTTTGTACAGATGCAAACAGCTTCCCGTCCAGGCCCTGCTGTTCTGCTGTTCTGCTGGCGGCTGCTGCGGTTACGGCTCCAGCGGATCCTGTTCCGGGACCTTTACGCCCTTATCGTGTGCCGGACCTCCCGCGATCAGTCGGACCCGGATGTTTCACCGGACGAGTCCGAACTCCCGGGCGAGGGGGAACTTCCCTCAGGGATTGAGCCATATAGAACCATGAGGCGGTTATTCCCTAAAGAGGATCTCTCTGACCTGGTGTCTCAGTGCCTGGCAGAGTTGGATATTACAGGTCCCAGTGCTTCGGTACCCTCCCCGCAGAACCCCCTGCTGGAAGGTCTTCGTCCTACAGCCCACCAATTTCCATTCTTGCAAGCGGCACAACAACTGAGATATTTAGAATGGGCTGCATCAGCGGCCTCATTCAAAGGGGGTCGGGCCCTGACAGGCATGTACCCCCTGGCACCGGCTATTCAGGAACTGCTGGCGTGCCCTCAGGTGGACGCCTTGATTAGCGCTGTGGTCAAGCGCACTACCATTCCAGTTGAAGGGGGGGCGGCCCTCAAGGAGCCTCATGACCGGCGACTGGACGCCATTCTGAAACAGACTTTTGAGGTGGCAGCTCTATTTTTGCGGATCGCCACCTGCTGCACAGTGGTGACGCGTTCCTGTTTGTCACAGGTCAGGAACAATGCTCCAGCCGCAGACATGGAGTCAGCTCTCTCGTTCCTTACGGATGCTGCATCAGACCTAGTCCGGACAACAGCCAAGGGGATCTCATCCTCCGTAGCCGCCAGGAGGCAGCTCTGGATTCGGAAATCGTCAGCTGATGCTCCTTTGAAGACACGCCTCACCAGATTGCCCTTTAAGGGCTCTTTCCTGTTCGGTAGCTACTTTGATAGACTGGCCAGCACATGGGGCGCCTCGCCAGTACCTCGACTGCCGGAAGATCGGTTCAGAAGGAACCAGCGTGCCTTTCCAAGGCCCTCCAGGGGCAGAAGCTCACAGCGCTTCACTCCCTACAGGAGTCGCTACCAGGCGCCGCGTCCTCAGGCCAGGAATCAGTCCTTTCGGACCAAGCAGCGCAAGAGGGGAGCAGGCCCGGGCTCAGGTCCCGGCCGCGCCTCACAATGAGAATCCGCCGATTCATCTGGGGGATGGAGCCATAGGGGGCAGGTTAACCCTTTTCTACCCCAGATGGGTTGAGATTACGTCGGACCAGTGGGTCCTCGCCATTATCCAGGAGGGAAATTATCTGGACTTTCATCATCTCCCTCCGGACAAGTTTGTGGAATCTTCATGTCCCATACACAAGAAGGCAGCATTGGAAGCTACCCTGGCGAGGCTCCTGTCCCTGAAAGCCATCATCCCAGTACCTGCCTGGGAAGTGAATTCTGGACACTATTCCATTTATTTCATGGTACCCAAGAAAGGGGGCACCTTTCAGCCCGTACTGGACCTCAAGTCAGTCAATCGATACTTAAGGGTCCCGAGGTTTCGCATGGAAACTCTGCGCTCCATCAAGACCGCAGTACAGCCAGGAGAATTCCTTATGGCCTTAGACTTGTCGGAAGCCTACCTGCATATCCCGATCCATCCGGATCATCAGCGCTACCTACGCTTCAAGGTTCTAGGCCGCCACTTCCAATTCGGGCTCTGCCCTTCGGGTTGGCCACGTCACCGCGGACCTTCACCAAGGTGGTCGTAGTGGTAGCAGCGGCACTCAGACGGGAAGGAATCCTGGTCCATCCCTACCTAGACGACTGGCTGATCAGGGCGAAATCACGAGAGGAGAGCCATCGGACAACCGACAGAGTGATCGCCCTTCTGGAAAGCTTGGGCTGGGTAATCAACCTCAGCAAGAGTTGCCTACAGCCTTCCCAGTCGCTGGAATACCTGGGAGTACAGTTCGACACCCAGGCAGACACAGTCAGTCTCACTACCAAGAGAAGGTTAAAACTTCAGACGCGTATCCGGTACTTGATGGGAGCCAGTCGGCCCATGCTTGGGATTATCTGCAGGTTCTCGGCCTCATGGCATCCACCCTGGAAGTGGTACCTTGGGCAAGGGCCCATATGAGACCGTTACAACACTCCCTGCTCTCTCGCTGGAGCCCCCGCTTGCGGAACTATTCCACGCACCTTCCTCTGCCAGCCAGAGTACGGACCCAGTTACGGTGGTGGTTGCAGTCCAACCACATGAGCAGGGGGTCGAAGATGTCCTCACCCACGTGGACTCTGCTCACCACAGATGCCAGCCTGAGAGCTGGGGAGCCACTGCGAAGAACTACCGCACAAGGGCGGTGGAACAGAGAAGAGTCAGAGTGGAACATCAACCGTCTAGAGGCCGGGCAGTCCGATTGGCATGCCTACGATTTGCTCACAGACTGAAGAACAGAGCAGTCAGAGTGATGTCCGACAACGCCACCACGGTGGCATATGTCAACCGTCAGGGCGGAACCAGAAGCCAACAGGTATCTCTGGAGATACCCCGCTGATGGCTTGGGCAGAGGCGAATCTTCAGGACATCTCAGCCGTCCACATTGCCGGGAAGGACAACACCACGGCGGACTTCCTCAGCAGAGAAAGCCTAGATCCGGGAGAGTGGCAGCTGTCACCCACAGCCTTCCAGATGATTGTGGATCACTGGGGGATTCCGGACATGGACTTACTAGCGGACAAGTCCAATGCTCAAGTACCCAGATACTTCAGCCGCAAACGCGACCCGTTCTCACACGGAATCGATGCCCTGGTTCAGCCATGGCCTCCAGGGACTCTGCTATACGCCTTTCCTCCGTGGCCTCTGCTGGCGCCATCATCCACAAGATTCAGAGACACCGGGGCCTAGTTCTTCTAGTGGCACCAGACTGGCCAAGAAGACCCTGGTACGCGGACATGAGAAGACTACTGGCAGGGGAGCCCCTTCCCCTGCCTCCTCTCCGGGACTTCTACGTCAAGGTCCCATCCTCCACGAGGATCCGGCTCAATTCTCTCTTACGGTTGGCCATTGAGAGGGCTAGACTGAAGAAAAGAGGTTACTCGGAGCCCGTGATAGATACACTCCTCCGAGCACGCAAGTTTTCCACTTCCCTCACCTACGTAAGGATCTGGAGAATATTTGAAGCATGGTGCGACACTCATGGCACCAATCCACATGCGACCACAATCCCTATTGTTCTGGATTTCCTGCAAGATGGGCTTCAGAAGGGTCTCTCCCTCAGCTCCATCAAAGTTCAGGTGGCTGCACTGTCTTGCTATGGTCCCAGGAGGGATGGCAAGACCATTGCCACGCATCCAGATGTGTCTCGCTTCCTGAAAGGAGTTAAGCACATTCGTCCGCCACTGAAGTGGCCAGTGCCTTTGTGGAACCTCAACCTTGTTTTGGATTTCCTCGCGGGATCCACCTTCAGACCCCTTCGGGGCCTGTCTCTCCGTTCTTAACCTTGAAGATGGTGTTCTTATTGGCGGTGTTCAGCACGCCGCGTCTCAGAGCTACAAGCACTGTCCTGCCGTGATCCCTTTCTCAGAATCACTCCAGAGGCTATCCATCTTCGCACGGTTCCCTCCTTTTTACCTAAAGTGGTCTCACAATTTCACCTTAACCAAACTATATCCTTGCCTACCACGGCGGGTTTGAAGAAATCTGAAGAAGGGCGTTTGCTACGCCATCTCGACATAGGCAGATGCTGCCCAGATATCTGGAAATGACACAAGAAGTACGAAAGACAGACCATCTGTTCGTCCTGCACAGCGGGAAAAGACAAGGGGAAGCGGCCTCTCGGCCCACCATCGCCCGCTGGATTAAAGAAGTTATCAGAG